>NC_136812.1:41928130-42065630 GCF_951216825.1 Electrona antarctica
TTGTCTCTAAAGTTGTAAATATTGGCGGTTGTGGTTTTGTGGGCTTGTTTCTAAAATGTAGTTGCTTATTTGTGCTTGTTTCCTAATGTTGTTAAACCAGTGGTTCCTAAACATTGTCATGGCAAGGAACCCCAGATTAAAACACATTCCTTGCTGTTGACGTAGATCTACGTAATTTGAAATCCAACTGCCATTGACGTAGACATACGCCATTTAAGGGTTTTTATTGATTCAGTTAGATCACACTTCATCACGGTTACAACATGTATGTTTGGGGTGAATTACAATAAGGCACATTACACAGCTGTTGTTTACTTCTGGTTCACGGCCCGGGAAAGACTGTGGTTGACCCCGGTTTTGCTAATTTGCGTCTGGAGAGTTTGGGGTCCATCCCAGGACAACACAGTGGCTTGGGTTGCAGCCCTGGTGTGTCCAGACAGGACAGGACAGGAAAGGACATGGACACCTCCCGTGGTCACCATCACAAGGAGTGGATGAGGAGGGAGGTGGACGAGTGGATGGAGAGAGAAAGGGAAGGACAGGTGGTTGTCGGTGAAAGATAAGAGAGGTGACACGGGAAGTAAGGTTGAGGAGAGAGAGAGTTGAGGAGAGAGTCGGAACAAAATGGGTTCTAATAAGGCGTGGTTTCAATGTGGATCTCGGACGCCATGTTGATGTCATATTGTCACTTGTATTGCTCACTTGTATAGCTCACTTGTATCGCTGTGGTGTCATAATGACTAATTCATATTGAGTTATTTGCCTCTCCGTTGATTTCCAGTATAACATTTACATTTTGGTGAAACAGAATTGTGAAACCTATGCAGCCAGAGATGACCTTCCTTGGCTTATATGCACAGAAATGTGGTGCTGTTAGCCATGGACAGACAGACAGAGAACACAGACACAGTAAAAAGGAGCCACGCGGTAAAAAAGAGAGGAGAAAACAGACAGCCCTGCCAAGAACAGGAGGAGTCCAATTGACACCTTAACCTTGATATTGAGTGAATGTGTTACTGTGTGTGCCCTGGCCTTTACCCTGCTACAATGACATCAACACACACACACACACACAAACAAAAACATGCATATTGCATACGTATGTACGGCCATTACAGTATCTCAAAGTACAGCCCATTACTGTTGAAATAAATCACCATCAAACATTAAAGGATTTATTGATTGACCGATTATTCGCTGTATGAGCATCATTTTAAGTCAGTGAGAGGCTGTACGGAGAGAGGGTCAGTGGGCTGAGCCGAGAGACTGATAACTCTCCTCCGTGACTTTGAAGAACCTGGCTGTGGTCGAGCCTCTTATTCACTAGAGCTCATTCTATCGATGTCCTTTCCCCTCCACTATCTCCTTGCCTTTCACTCTCTGTCCATTATCACTGTCACTTTGTGCTCTCTCTCTTTGTCTCTCTGTCCTTCATGGGTTCCCTCTCTGTCTCCTCCGTCTCAGGACTTCTCGAATGACGACACCAAACTGGAGTACAATGTGGATGCAGACAACGGCATCGCCATGGAAGGCTACCTGTTCAAAAGGGCCAGCAACGCCTTCAAGACATGGAACAGGTGTGTGTGTGTGTGTGCGTGTGTGTGTGTGTGTGTGTGTGGGGGGGTGTGCGTGCGTGCGTGCGTGCGTGCGTGCGTGCGTGCGTGCGTGCGTGCGTGCGTGCGTGCGTGCGTGCGTGCGTGCGTGCGTGCGTGCGTGCGTGTGTGTGTGTGTGTGTGTGTGTGTTTACGCAAAGCCGGCACCATTTCCATGCTCGCATAAATCCCAGGATGGTGACAGATTCTGTTTAAAAGGGCCAGCAACGCCTTCAAGACATGGAACAGGTGTGTGTGTGTGTGTGTGTGTGCACGCACAAAGCCGGCACCATTTTCATGTTCGCATAAACCCCAGGATGGTGACAGATTCCGCTGTTAGCAGATTCCGTTTTGAGGGATTCAATCCTGTGTGAATCTCCCTCTAAGAGACACTGCTGGTTGAAACGTGTGGCATGAATAAGTGCTATCACTGCATTGCAGCATTTGCACATCGGATGTTCAGTTCTGTTTCCCCGTGGCCAGCAGCAGCACCTCCGCGGTCTGTCCAACACTGTGGTGTGGAGGATTGTTCGCAGCTCTGACATGCAAATCCATTCCTTTAGTGATTGCAGCAGCTGGTGGCGGGTCAACCCACTGTGACCCCTCCCATGGGAACTGTAGAATTAGGGAATCAGGCTGCAGGGCTAAGCGGAGGAGTTATTGATTTGGTGGACAGGTGGTGTTGTTGAGGTGATATGACGCTGTTGTGCATCGCTTGTTAATTAGGGACGAGGAGAGTGTGTGTATGAACCTACAGTATGGTGTTTGTACATAGACACAGCTTGTGTATTTATATGCACAACATAATAATATTAATAATAGTGTATTTATAGCACTTACTGTATCAATCCAAAGTTACGTAAGTAAGAGCTTAACACAAAACCGAAATAAAATGGGATGAAATAAAAACGTCGAGGCAATTGAAACACCTGAGCCTTGAAGTGATGTTGTTTTATTCACCATATAAATATCCCAGGCATGCAGGCCTCCACTCAATAAATCCCAGTTAATGTTTAAGAGTGTGTGCGTGTCTGCGTGTCTGCGTGTACGTGTGTGTGTGCGTGCGTGCGCAAGTTGTGCTGAGTGTGCATGTCTCCCCTAAAGTGTGATCGATCGTGCCTTCATGTGCTGAGGTGGGCTCTCACACCTGGCGCCGCCTGAATGTCAATGATACTGTCTGTCTTGTGGCCTCCATACAGATAAATGTTCTGTAAACGCAAACAATCAGCATTTATTTGGTCTATTTTATGACTTTACCAGTAAGACGCCTTACGTTAAAGGCGAGAAGCGAACGCAGGGCTGAGACACTCTACCGGAATAAAGTATGTCACTTCATTATGTCAGCACTACAGCGGAGCGGACAGACAGTGAAATCTATACCCATGTCCTGATGTCACTCGCTCATCCCCTGGTCCTCCAGGGCCGTAGAAGTCATTTTAAATTGTCTCATATAAGCATTGTGGTCCAAAAATTGTCTGGTGGTCCAACTGTCTCAGCGATATTAAATGTCCCGAAACATTTAACAAATATTGGCCGTGTGTGTGTGTGTGTGTGTGTGTGTGTAGTGGCGTGTCGCCCGTGTGTGTGTGTGTGTGTAGTGTGTGTGTGTGTGACTCTATGAACTGAAGTGTGGTCTCTCGATAGGGTCGATATTTCTGCATACGGTCATGAATTTAGAACAACTCGGTCAGTAGCTCCTCTAAGTGAAAACACATCAGAGATGAGGTGATCCTTTGCCACAACAACGTTATGTGAAAAGTGTCACGCTGCAAATGTATGAATGGCGTTTGTTGTTGTCACGCTTTGATCGTTGCATGTGACTGTCTTTTTGTGTGTGTGTACGTGTGCGTGTGCAGCGCGCACGTTTTGAACTCATGTGATTCTCTTTCAGGCGCTGGTTCTCCATCCAGAACAATCAGCTAGTTTACCAGAAGAAATTCAAGGTAGGTCAAGTGACTTCGGACCGCCGTTAAATATAGATGTTTCTCCTTCTGTCCTCAAGTGTCCCATGGAATGGCCCAGGTTGAGACTAGATCACTGGTTCCTTGTCCGATGGAATGGCCCAGGTTGAGACTACAGCACTGGTTCCTTGTCCCATGGAATGGACCAGGTTGAGACTAGAGTACTGGTTCCTTGTCCCATGGAATGGCCCAGGTTGAGACTACAGCACTGGTTCCTTGTCCCATGGAATGGCCCAGGTTGAGACTACAGCACTGGTTCCTTGTCCCATGGAATGGACCAGGTTGAGACTACAGCACTGGTTCCTTGTCCCATGGAATGGCCCAGGTTGAGACTACAGCACTGGTTCCTTGTCCCATGGTATGGCCCAGGTTGAGACTACAGCACTGGTTCCTTGTCCCATGGTATGGCCCAGGTTGAGACTACAGCACTGGTTCCTTGTCCCATGGAATGGCCCAGGTTGAGACTACAGTACTGGTTCCTTGTCCCATGAAATGGCCCAGGTTGAGACTACAGCACTGGTTCCTTGTCCCATGGAATGGCCCAGGTTGAGACTACAGCACTGGTTCCTTGTCCCATGGAATGGCCCAGGTTGAGACCAGAGCACTGGTTCCTTGTCCCATGGAATGGCCCAGGTTGAGACTACAGCACTGGTTCCTTGTCCCATGGAATGGCCCAGGTTGAGACTACAGCACTGGTTCCTTGTCCCATGGAATGGCCCAGGTTGAGACTACAGTACTGGTTCCTTGTCCCATGGAATGGCCCAGGTTGAGACCAGAGCACTGGTTCCTTGTCCCATGGAATGGTCCAGGTTGAGACTAGAGCACTGGTTCCTTGTCCCATGGAATGGCCCAGGTTGAGACTACAGCACTGGTTCCTTGTCCCATGGTATGGCCCAGGTTGAGACTACAGCACTGGTTCCTTGTCCCATGGAATGGCCCAGGTTGAGACTACAGCACTGGTTCCTTGTCCCATGGAATGGCCCAGGTTGAGACTACAGTACTGGTTCCTTGTCCCATGGAATGGTCCAGGTTGAGACTACAGCACTGGTTCCTTGTCCCATGGAATGGCCCAGGTTGAGACTACAGCACTGGTTCCCAAACACTGGGTCAGGGGAAGCATTTTTATGGGGTCCCTTTATTTTGTTCTGAATTATTTCAAAATATTTAAAAAAAACATTCCCTAAAAAGCTAAACTTTTCATGAATTCAAAACGAATTCAAGATGTTCAGATGTCTGGTGTGTCAGTGGTTCAGATGCGTGGTGTGTGAGTGGTTCAGATGCGTGGTGTGTCAGTGGTTCAGATGTGTGGTGTGTCAGTGGTTCAGATGCGTGGTGTGTCAGTGGTTCAGATGTGTGGTGTGTCAGTGGTTCAGATGTGTGGTGTGTCAGTGGTTCAGATGTGTGGTGTGTCAGTGGTTCAGATGTGTGGTGTGTCAGTGGTTCAGATGTGTGGTGTGTCAGTGGTTCAGATGTGTGGTGTGTCAGTGGTTCAGATGCGTGGTGTGTCAGTGGTTCAGATAACCGATCTACAAGCTCATAATGCGTCGCTTCGCGCCGCGTTATGAGCTTGTAGATCGGTTATTTCCACTACTATTTTTTTTTCTTTTTTTTTTACTAATTTATGGAATTTCTTAATTTTTCTTTCCTTCATGAAAATACTGGAAAAAAAATGAATTCGTTTTGAATTCATGAAAAGTTTAGCTTTTTAGGGAATGTTTTGCGTGTGTCAGTGGTTCAGATGCATGGTGTGTCAGTGGTTCAGATGCGTGGTGTGTCTAGAGCTAAGACTAGAGCAACACTGACACACCACACATCTGAACCACTGGACTAGAGCAACACTGACACACCACGCATCTGAACCACTGACACACCACGCATCTGAACCACTGACACACCACGCATCTGAACCACTGACACACCACGCATCTGAACCACTGACACACCATGCATCTGAACCACTGACACACCACGCATCTGAACCACTGACACACCACGCATCTGAACCACTGACACACCACGCATCTGAACCACTGACACACCACGCATCTGAACCACTGACACACCACGCATCTGAACCACTGACACACCACGCATCTGAACCACTGACACACCACGCATCTGAACCACTGACACACCACACATCTGAACCACTGACACACCACGCATCTGAACCACTGACACACCACGCATCTGAACCACTGACACACCATGCATCTGAACCACTGACACACCATGCATCTGAACCACTGACACACCACACATCTGAACCACTGGACTAGAGCAACACTGACACACCAAGCTAAAGCTGTTGCACACGGAACACACAGATGCCAGAAGCAACAGTGAATGTTATATGATTTAAAAAAGAATAATAAATACATGGGTATTTGTAGTGATCCCAAAGGGACGGTAGAGTACTTGAACCAGCTGATCCAGTGGTGGTTTGCGCAGAGTGAAAGCAGTATATTGTGAAATCATAAACATTCTCACAGTTTTGCATTTCTTTTTAATATAGCATTTGTTTAACCGGGCAGATTATTAAGCAGAGACTCGTATTTACTTACAACAATAATAAGCAAGTAGGCGGAAAGCAGACAGATTTTGAGCCTGTATGCTGTTTTTGGTTTTGTTTATTACATTTGGTAAATCTAGAAGATCACACACATTATTCATTTATAATTCATTTATTATTCATCTACTCTGTTGCATGCACACAGGCTAGTTTAAATATGTAAATGTTGAACACAGTAATTGGACTATTAAAAAAGCACTATATTCTCAGCTTGCAGTGGTTGGAAACATGTCGTGTGCGCTCACACTCAGAAATTGTTTTCTGCACCATTCTATATGTTTGTATAGAATGGGAGAGGCTCAGGGCAGGAGACATGAGGCTCTGATGAGATGCAATGCTTGTTCAACTGGGCTGCTGCATGTTGGTGCAAAGTTGCTGCAAAGCCCTGTACTTTTTTCGTGCGTGTCGCATTGCTATGCTTAGATCAACTATTTGTACTATTTCTTGGAGGAAAAAGAATATAAATAAAAAGTCTTCACCTATGATGACATGCCCCACATAGAGAGGCGAGGTTGAACGTATTTAATCAATGCATGTACTGTAGCATCTAGTTCACTGTTTCCCAAGCAGTAACAAAGAAAATATCATAAAAAAAAGCTAACATTTTCGTGAATTCAAACAAATTCAATTGTTTATTTTTTCAGTATTTTAATGAGGAAATCAAATACAATTCCATAAATTAGAAGAGAAAAAAATGTTTAAGAAGTAGTGAAAATAGACGATCTAAAGCTTGTAGATCTGTTATTTTCACTAGATTGTGTGCTTGTAGATCTGTTATTTTCACTAGATTGTGTGCTTGTAGATCTGTTATTTTCACTAGATTGTGTGCTTGTAGATCTGTTATTTTCACTAGATTGTGTGCTTGTAGATCTGTTATTTTCACTAGTATGGGTCCCAAGCAAACTTCAAATCTCTTGAGCTAAAATGCTTTGGGAACCACTGGTCTATAGTTGCTCAGTATTAGCCTGGTTAATAAACCAGACCGAATCAGCCGTTGGCAAAAAAAAGTTGCCTACCAGCGGATTACGGTCTGGCGAGGCTCAGTAGCACGCCTCTTTCCTACAGCAGAGAACAGGTCGGACCAATCGGGACACGGTATGCAATATAGGCGGGCTTTGGTACAGTGACGTTCAATGCTTGAGACTTTTGACTGACAGTAGCTCTGACCAATTGCGTCAAAGAGAAAATGTTCCCCGGGAAATGAAATCCAAGTGGAGCCAGCCCAGACTGATATACCGCGACAGTGTTGTGTGATATTAGTCTGGCTTATTAGCCAGGCTAGCTCAGTATGTGAAGTGTGAACACCCTGCCCTCTGCTGCCCCCTGCAGGACAACCCTACAGTGGTAGTGGAAGACCTGAGGTTATGTACAGTCAAACACTGCGAGGACATAGAGCGACGCTTCTGCTTCGAGGTGGTCTCCCCTACCAAGTAAGTATGCACATACACACACACACACACACACACACACACAACTCGTCACAATGCGACTTGTTGTGAGCATGTACTGTAGATGTAATATTTCTGCATAACATCATCGTTCGATGAAGTACTGTATAAATCAGGCTGAAGAGGTTACGGCAGTGAAATATTGTAGAGGCACAATGGGACCACGGTTTATTTACTGTGTGTGTGTGTGTGTGTGTGTGTGTGTCCTCCCCACCAGGAGTTGTATGATGCAGGCTGACTCTGAAAAGCTGAGGCAGGCGTGGATCAAAGCCGTCCAGAACAGCATCGCCACCGCCTTCAGAGAGAAGGGAGATGACGACGAGGTAGCTTCAACACAACGCCACATGTGACACTGAACATCTGCTTGTCATTTTCACTATATTTGAAATGTGGCCTAAGGGCCTAAGTACAAAGTCATGGGCTTGCAAAAAACAAGCTCAACAGATTTTACTAAAGGGGGATATTTCACTCCAGGCAGTTTTTAAGTTGCTTGATTCACTATTTAGGTATTAGAAGGCCAATATCAATGACCAGAACCAAGGAGTCTAAATGAGTTTGAAGTTACAATGGGTTATATATAAAGGGGGGCATGTCTGATGTCTAAAATGTATATTAAATATCTAAATACTAAATCAAGCAACTTAAAAACTGTCCGGGGTGAAACACCAAAAGCCTTAGTAGACGTCCAACATGACCCCAAACATGGTTGAAAGTGAAATTCCCCTTAGTATTCAAGTAAATGTATGTTACTGTCCACCACTGGTCGTAAATATCGCTTAACAATTCAAACCATCGTCGGTTAACCAAAATGTCACATCAGCAGCATAGTAGTGTCCGTCATTTATTATAAATGGGGTTAACCCATTTTTGGGCGGGAACCCCTTTTGGTGTTAGCATTATGTTATGCTTTAGCTATTGAAAAATAGCTAAAGCTCAAAGCTAAAAATATCTACAAGCTCGTAGCGCGCCACCAAGTGGCGCGCTACGAGTTTGTAGGTCTGCTATTTTTGAAAAATCGAAGAACGACTGACATAGAAACATAGCTTTTTCAGAAAACTGTCAAAATGGGTTAAATAAATGAACTAATGAAATGGCAACAAACAAAACATAGACCACTCTTTTGTTTTCTTCCCCCTTTGTGCCAGAAGCTTGACAGGAAGTCCTCCACGTCGACAGGCAGCTTGGACTCTGGCGGCGAGCCCAAGGAGAGGCCCCTGAAGGGGGAGAGTGCCCTGCAGAGGGTCCTGGCCATCCCTGGAAACACCACCTGCTGCGACTGTGGGCAGCCGGACCCCCGCTGGGCCAGCATCAACCTGGGCATCACCCTCTGCATACAGTGCTCTGGCATTCACAGGTACATTGTTGCTGTATGCAATGCGCATCGTTGCTGTCGCACAGAAACCTCTTATTTCAATATTTTAACCCATTTAGGCCTGACGTCAAAATTAAAAAAAAGTCTTCTGTAAGAATATATGTTAAATTTTCAAAGATTTGTGCCGCATTTTCACGATTTTTCAAAAATAGCAGACCTACAAGCTCGTAGCGCGCCACTCGGTGGCGCGCTATGAGCTTGTAGATCTGCTATTTTTCAATAGCTAAAGTATAACGTAATGCTTAAAACACCAAAAGGGGTTCCCGCCCAAAATGGGTTAACTTTTTAATGTTTTTTGGTGAATTAACGCCCAAAGTCCACAAGCTCGTAGATCTGCTACTTTTGCATTTGAATCCTTTTTGTGTGTAAAGCACAACTTCCATCTTGTGGCCAAAGCATAGAATGCAACTGTGGGAGGTTTTTAAACATGCCTCCTCCATCCATTTCCCTAGGAGTCTGGGAGTACATTTCTCCAAGGTGCGGTCTCTGACTCTGGACTCATGGGAACCGGAATTACTCAAGGTGAGTAATGCTAATTTTGGGAGGGAGTTTTTGGTGGTCCCGCATGCCTTTTGGGGGGATGTTTGGGAGCCCTTTGTCAGCTATAGTATATTATAACAATTGTCAATTGCACACCAGAAATGTAGTAAGCTATGTTGCATTTCTTACACTTACTAAAGGAGGCATTCACAATGCGTCGCAGTGTGTACAAGTGGAGTTTCAGTGACGGCACACATCGATTTTTGGCACGTCATAGTGACAAATTCTCAAAGAACAATGCAGCACTAGTTATGTTTTGTTTTGCAGCAGATACTGATAGGCATATCAATGACTGTGTCAGGCAGTCTCATGAATATGCTGTACATCACTGTACTCTACTTCTGTAACAGCTGATGTGTGAGCTGGGGAACGGAGTGATCAACCAGATCTACGAGGCCCGCAGGGAGGAGCTGGCGTCCAGGAAACCACAGCCCGGAGACCCCAGGTAGGCACTGCTTTGTGCTCAAGAGCTGATGGGTGCCGTGTTCTTCAGTCACTCACGAGCAATGCGAGCAACTGAAAACCACTATTTTGCAAGATCAGTTCAGTCTATTATAATTATTATAGGCACAGTGGCACACCACCGAGACTGGATTGGTCAGCAACGAGACTAAACGTAAGACTAAACGTTGAAGCATGTTTGACTGTACTCTGTTGCTGTTTGCATTTCTGTCTAATGAAGTATTCAATCAAAATAGTAATGTGCCTACGCATTGTGAGCTTGGAAATCTGCTATTAATATATAAATGGGACATTCTGTATAATGAGTACATACATTACTTTTGGCATTTTTTTAAGTATATTTTGATGCCAGTACTTTTACTAAGTAAACTCTGAATACCAGTGACTTTTACTTGTAATAGAGTATTTCTACATTGTGGTATTGAGATACTTTTACTCGAGTAAAAAAAATAAGAAGAAAATAGAGTATTTCTTCCACCACCACGGCACAAAACCTCCAGCAAACGCTCTGTTTTATTGGTCCTTGCAGACATGAGATCGAGGCCTACATCAAAGCCAAGTACGTGGACCGCAGGTTCGTGCGTCGGCCGTCGGACGAGGAACTGCGTACCAAGGTGGTGTCTCTGAGCAAACAGGAGAAGAGGCTGAGCAGCAGCTCGGAGCATCTGCCCCCCCGACCCCCACCGCCCACGCCCAAACTACGACCGGCCTCCAACGCCTCTGGACAGTCAGGTCGGTGAAAACGAACGCACCCACCCGGCCCAGACCGGTTCTGCCTTGTCAGCTCGTTGTCAACTATACAACCTTGTACCAGTCAACTAAGAGTTTTGGATCAGCATTTTCGGTGCAGGCTGGTGTTAAATTCCCACCCAGCTTAGTATTGTCTGAAATGGTGTTCTTCAAACTTTGGCACATATATGATAAAAACACAAATCCCCAAACAATAATATTGGTGCTGTCTCGCAGGAACCTTGTATCTCCACATTATTTCGGAGAGTGTCGCACAAAAGTAGTGAAAATAGCAGAGCTGCAATTTTCATACAAGGTTTTCACCCGACAGCAACGATATATGAACCTATTGGTAGGCCTTATCAGAGAGCAGCTTTAGACATACAGTAGTGAGGTATTAACCTATTGGTAGGCCTTATCAGAGAGCAGCTTTAGACATACAGTAGTGAGGTATGAACCTATTGGTAGGCCTTATCAGAGAGCAGCTTTAGACATACAGTAGTGAGGTATTAACCTATTGGTAGGCCTTAGCAGAGAGCAGCTTTAGACATACAGTAGTGAGGTATTAACCTATTGGTAGGCCTTAGCAGAGAGCAGCTTTAGACATACAGTAGTGAGGTATTAACCTATTGGTAGGCCTTAGCAGAGAGCAGCTTTAGACATACAGTAGTGAGGTATTAACCTATTGGTAGGCCTTATCAGAGAGCAGCTTTAGACATACAGTAGTGAGGTATTAACCTATTGGTAGGCCTTAGCAGAGAGCAGCTTTAGACATACAGTAGTGAGGTATTAACCTATTGGTAGGCCTTAGCAGAGAGCAGCTTTAGACATACAGTAGTGAGGTATTAACCTATTGGTAGGCCTTAGCAGAGAGCAGCTTTAGACATACAGTAGTGAGGTATTAACCTATTGGTAGGCCTTATCAGAGAGCAGCTTTAGACATACAGTAGTGAGGTATTAACCTATTGGTAGGCCTTATCAGAGAGCAGCTTTAGACATACAGTAGTGAGGTATGAACCTATTGGTAGGCCTTAGCAGAGAGCAGCTTTAGACATACAGTAGTGAGGTATTAACCTATTGGTAGGCCTTAGCAGAGAGCAGCTTTAGACATACAGTAGTGAGGAGTACTGTCTGTAATGGTTTGTTCTCAACCAACCTGAAGCAAAATTTTGCCTCAATTCACTCACATGTATATTTGTGTTATTCTTGAGAATTTCTGGAAAATTTCAACTTCAACTTCAAATTCGAAAATGGTGCCAATTTGTGTCATTTCTTTTGCATTGACTTTGTATACTCATACTGCGAGAAGAATTGACATGTACATACTTGCTTCTAGTGAGAACACACCATTAGAGCATAGGGACATTTTTGTCATCCTGTCCTACAGAATGGGATTCAACAGGTACAGGGTTTCAGAAGCTGTACTACCAGGGTTGGGTTCCATTTCCTGTGTAGTTCACACTAATGCTTAATTTATACACGCATGGATTAAAGTTCTCAGTCATCACGACTGATTCACGTCATCTGTATGACGTCAATCAGTATTTGAAGATGTCGAATTAGCAATAGATTACGTGTTCAGAAGCTTCTTCCATACAAAACTTGGATAGTTCATGAAACCAATTTCTTTAACTGTTTGGCTGTGTGTAGTGTAGAAGAGCAAATAACATAGGTTCAAAATGATAGTAATACATATTGCCGTAATTGTTTAGGAAACAGGTGCTCCCTTCACACGGTTTCACAAATTGCAGCTTGGCTTCTCAGTCGTGAGAATTAGTTTTGCTTTAATCCATGTACACCGTCGTATGACAAAGTATAAATTAGGCTTGCCGCTGCCAGGGATAACAAGTATCATGCATACATAAATGTTTTATGCATGCATGGTACGGGAAGACACTTCAGAGATCTAAGCATCCACAGGTGTCATATGTTGTGCGTTAAACAACAACACATGGCCGTGTGCCCTCTGCGTCTCCCATTGCTTCTCGTGGTCTGTCTCTCTTTCAGCGTAGCCAAAGCTCATAGTTTAACTTCCTGTGCTTCCACCCTGCTTTTTTATATTCCTTCTCTTCTCCACTTCCTCTTTCTTAATCCTTCACTCTCTCACCCTCTTTCTCTCTCCTGGCTGCTTTGTGCTTCTGGACTAATCCTTTCCTCGCTGCCTTAACCCCAACCTGACCCACCCACCCCGCCCACCCACCTACCTGGACCCCCACCCTTCCACCCATGTTGTGCCCTCGGCCCCTCCAACCTCCCGTAATCCCCTTGCGTAGCTGGCGCCCGTGGCTCGGAGGCCCGCCGAGACTCCCTCTTCTGTGCCGACGAGCTCGACTCTCTGTTCTCCTACTTTGACACTTCTTCCAAGCTAAGGAGCAGTAAGTACTAAAAGGCTCAATGTTTCCTACACCCCTCCTCCTCCTCCTCCATCCATTTCTGTGCACCGCTCGCTCAGGTGCATCGCCTGCTAACACCCACTCACCCACCGCCCCTTTTCCCTCCCCTATTTGAGGCTTATGATGGGCAGCCCCGTCTTGTTCAGCACATTGCGGAGCGTGCCATGTGTTCTTCCCGGGGGTTGTCTCTCACTTTCTCCCTCTCTATCTCTCTCTCTCTCTCTATGTATAAATATATATAACTTTTATTGCTTTGTCTATCTCACATGGTTGTGGTCATTGTCCATTGTGTGTTTTTAAAAATTGCCTCTTCGGGTGAGGTGGATAACTGTGGTCACATTCACTTTCTGTCCGTTGGATACATAGTGCACTGGGGTTGAACCGGTTCAGTTATTTTTTTCCCCACTAATTTTGAACCAGTTCATAGTGTTTCCACTGAAAATGTTGGTTCGGAAGTGGAACCAAAAGATGGCTACTGGTTCCATGAAAGCACCAAGGTTCCAAGAATCTACGGAACCAGTTCTAGAACCAAAGTTATTTTGGTGGAAAATGGGCCTGTGAGTACAAAATAGTAGGAAAACACCTGCTTTTTATGAAAGAGCAAACAAAGCCTTCAATACTTAAAAACACGAGTATCGTGATGTTTCTCATGTCCCAATATTACCAATGAAAATATATACAGGATAATATTATTTAAAATATTATTAATTTAAAATAAAAACTTGAAAGACTATGGAACATAACCACCCTTATTCGATATTGCGGTGGCTGGTCATTGGACAGCTGAGGAAGGAAGGTGTTCCTAATATTTTCTCTCCTGTCAGTGTAAGTAGCCATGCCGTTTGTGTATCGGTGCCGGTGGTGAAATGTGAGGCTATTGTGTTGTTTACAGTAAAGAGTGCAGACAGTGGCATCCAGAACAGCGCTGATGGGAGCAGGGAGATGCTGGCCAACACCCCCTCCACTAACAGCCTGGCTGACACAGGTAGAGAAAACGCACGCACGCACGCACGCACGCACGCACGCACGCACGCACGCACGCACGCACGCACGCACGCACGCACGCACGCACGCACGCACGCACGCACGCACGCACGCACGCACGCACGCACGCACGCACGCACGCACGCACGCACGCACGCACGCACGCACGCACGCACGCACGCACGCACGCACGCACGCACGCACGCACGCACGCACGCACGCACGCACGCACGCACGCACGCACGCACGCACGCACGCACGCACGCACGCACGCACGCACGCACGCACGCACGCACGCACGCACGCACGCACGCACGCACGCACGCACGCACGCACGCACGCACGCACGCACGCACGCACACACACACACACACACACACACACACACACACACACACACACACACACACACACACACACACACACACACACACACACACACACACACACACACACACACACACACACACACACACACACACACACACACACACACACGCTGACAGACATGCTAACATATGATGAATCATGCATGTCTTGTTATGCACACACGCTGTTACTCCAGTCCTCGGTAGTCGCATACTGCTGGTTTTCTATCCTACCAATCAGGGACTAGTTGGTACCTGCCATTACATGGACACCAAGGGAAGGCAATTAATGTCCTGGTAGGATGGAACCCCAGTCGTACTGTGTGGAGGAGTGAAGTTGAATACCATTACCATGAGATTCACAGACCTAGTTTATTCGCTGACCTATTTACACAAACATCGTTTTTTTGTTTTGTTGCGTGTGTCTCTCTCTCCATCTCTCCTTCTCTCCCCTCCATCAGAGGCTCCGGAGCCTCCACCCATGGCCATGCCAGCCACGCTGCCTCCTCCGTCGCCCTGTAAGGAGATGGTGGTGTTCTACGAGCCCAAGGAGTACAGCCAGGGCCTGCATCTGTACTGGGCGGCGTGCGCCCGCAGCCTGCCGGACATGGCCGAGGCTCTGGCCCACGGGGCCGAGGTCAACTGGGTCAACGGCGAGGACGAGAAGAGGACGCCTCTCATCATGGCCGTGCAGGGCGTAAGTAGAGCTGCAAAGAAGAAATACAACTTACAGTAGCAGTGCTTTATTTAGCCTCCTCGGAGTGTCGGATGGATATCGAGTGTCGGGAAGTTCAGACTGATTGAACGTCCGTTTTCTTGTCTCAGCGCGGGATCTCGCAGCAGGCTAAAAATACGCTCGCTGTATCTTGAATTTCCCCTTTGGGGATCAATAAGTGAATCTAATCTCACCGTGTGTTGACGTGTTTTGTTTTTTCCCAGGGCTCACTGGTTGCCTGCGAGTTCCTCCTTCAGAATGCGGCTAATGTGAACCAGCAAGACGCACAGGGTCGAGGTCCGCTCCACCACGCCACCATCCGGGGACACACCGGGTCAGTGTTCCTCCGTCTCATCACCACTAATAATAAATCACCTTGTGCCTTGCAAGTGTTATCTAGTATTAATCTCTCACAAACTAGCCACACTCATCGAAAACAACGTGTGTCAGACAGTCAGTTGGATCATATGATATGCAGTTCAGTTCAGTGGATACAGCTCAAATAATGACTGACTCACTTGGGTTATGTGATACGCAGTGAGACAGTGACACCTACTGGACAAAACATGAACTGAATGCAATGTATGCCTATCAACACAACATGTTGAGAATGTTCCAGTCAGTTGGTTTTGGCTAACATATAACTATATAAATGCGGTTTCAAGACCCACAGCATGTTGCAGAGTAGATCAATTATTGTTTGGACATAACAGGTGTGGCTCGAGATTTTTAATTTTAACTTAAGTGCAATGCTGTCTCCGAAGGAGAGAAAGCAATTGTGAGGATTTGATCCCAGGCGTATAGGAGTGTCTGTGTTGTTCCAGACACGGGTTTTCGACCTTAACCACTGCACTCTGCCTGTCTGGGCACTTACAGTGTACTTCAAGTAATTGGGTCTAAGGAGAGGTCAAATTCATCAACGCTATGGAACAGTATCCTGCTTGTAGAGGGCACTGATGTTAATGGGAGTCATTTATTCTGCGCTCGTTAAGCTATTAGGAATGAGAGCTGTGTGCTGCTGCTGACGTCACGGTGTTTGATCCAACGGGAATTAAGTACAAGTCCTTGTGCTTAATTTCAGGCAAGTGTGTTTATTCCTGAAAAGAGGAGCCAATCAAAATGCTGCGGACATCGAAGAGAAGACGCCCTTGTCCATGGCAGTGGAGGCGGCCAATGCTGACATCGTTACACTGTGAGTTTCACAGCTGAGGCCTTAAATACAACTATCAGTGAGCATGTATACATCTGGAAATTCAGAACAATACACACATTTCATTAATAAAAACAAAAAAAAAGTACTGAATTTGGGAAAAGTCTGAAACCTTAACCTTAATGTTAACTGTGGAAGGTACTAAGTACAGCAAATAGTAAAAGCGTATAACAGTGACATTGTATTAAACATTATATGCTATTATCTATATATTACATTATGTATTATTAGTCATAATAAACAACATCATGCACACCATACCACCGCTAGCCCCTGACACCCTGTCTTCTTTGACTCCACCCCCAGGTTGCGGTTGGCCAAGATGAACGAGGAGATGCGCGAGGCGGAGGGGCCCTACAGCCAGTCAGGTACCAGCAACAGCCCCACCGAGATGCAGTACAGGAAATGCATGCAGGAGTTCATTAGCCTGCAGCTGGACGAAACCTAGTACCTGTCAAACACGTCTCTGAGAGAAACTAGGAAGTGTGAGGGTCGATTCACTTTCAGCAAACTCCAGTCAAAATGGACAACAAGTTATTTAAAGTAGTTCACACCATAATGACTTCATTCTCATTGTCTTTCTTTAGGTGAGAATGTATGTATAAAGAATGTAACAGGCGTTGCTTTAGGAAAAATATCCACACTCGGTCAACTTTGATGTAGCAAAATTACCTCCACATTTTCTGAATTGGACAAGAATCTGTGTGTGAACTGACTGGACACTGGAGTGAAAGTGAGTTGACCCGACCCTAACATCGCAGGATTTGTTCTTGTGTCCTCCTGTACCTTGTCTGAGTGCAATGGACCTTCTTTTAAACCTGCCAGCCTCCATCCAGGTGCACTGTGTGCGTGTGGTTCCATAGTCGGGTGCTATAGGTTGTGTTAATATGACCAGGTTATAAAGCCATCAACTCCAGGGACAATTGAAGAGCTTATTCCAAAATGTGTTTATTGCAGCTTTAGATGAGTGGATGTCTGGGAATTGTAAGGTGTAGCCGGTTTGACCTGTAGCTCGACCCTCCCCCTTCAATCGTAGCCATCTGAGCGGCCATCGTGTTCTGGGTGAAGCATGCTCTAGTCCTGCTTCTCTGGTCACTCCGTATGGTCTCTCCCCACAGGAACAGAGAATATAATCCCTTTACCCTTTTGGGAAGAAATACAGATTCCTTCCTAGTCCTACAAAATTATTCCAGGCACAAAATATAGGACAAAGTAATAATAGCATGTAATTAACACAAAGTGTGTTTCTTTCTGGTGGCTCAGCAATTTCGTATGTACAGTACCTTGGTACCAGGTCTGCACCATTTTGAGCCCTTTGGTTATGAGCCATATACAGGTATTTAAGCCCATGAGTCATGTGACATTAATATGTGGCTTATAACCAGTAACGTCACTCTGCTCTAGCATTTCCTGTCATTCCTGTACTAACTGGAGAGACACAATGCTTCAGATATGGTTACTTTCTAATGGGTAGTCTGTAGTAATGTGAGTCTTTGGAGGACAAACATAACTTAAAGAGTGCACGTTACACGCTTTCACGTAATTGGGGGTTCCTTTTTCCCTAATGGAAAAACATCATTTTGGAACTGAACTCTTCAACTGTGTAGAAACAGCTGTGACCCGAAGAACTGCCACAGTAAAATCCGGAGTGTTTATTTAACTCGTTTACTCTGTGGCGGCAGTTCGTTTTGCATGCTGTGTTCCTTTTGTGGAATGGCAGTCTTGGTGGATCACAGTCATGTCTTCTTGGCTGATCACGATGTCTTTAAGCAACAACAAAAAAAAAATAACGTAGCTAACCTGGAAACTGCCATCAATATCATAACTAACACTGAAACCTCAAAACAAGGTAGTCCTCTATATCTGGCAATAATCAGGACTTCTGAGACACCAGCTTTGAGTGAAAAAGGTTGTCTCAACAATGCACCAGGTCTGAGGGAATAATTTATTCACATTCCTTTGAAATGGTTATGCAATTATCTTGTCCGTTTTCCTATGCCTGTAAGGTTCCTATTTTGAGTCTTAATGTTTAAGGTTCTGTCATATTTTTACATGTTTGTGTGTTCTTTTTTTCTTTTCCTTTGATACAACAGTGCAATTGACCCTGGGCCTGTTTTAAGTACTGTATGCATTTTAGGTTTGTGAAGTTCAAATGCCTGGTCAGGACAAATATTATTTATTTTTAGCCAGTCTTTTGTTTAGTTCTTTTTTATATATATAATCATAACCACCATATAAGCAGACATACAATGTTGTAAACTATGTACATACATATATACATTTATATATCCATATTCAGCATTTTCACAAAGCAAGCAGAGTTTGTAGGAACTCTTGACGGTGGTAATGTATTCTCCTGTGTGTTATCGAAACACACTTTGCACAAGGGTGAGTGCCATGAGGGCCCTGCTTGGCATCCTTGCTTCTCTTTTTCAGTTAAATAGATTTATTTTGTGGTATTTATCTCTGATCTGAGAATATTGTGTTTTGGGTGTTACAGTAAGTGTGCGAATGGCCCGTCAATGTCGGGAATCAAGAATTGTAAGCTACAATGCCTTTCGATGGCTTCGATCGATTGTCTTAAACTTCAGTGTAGATATTAACCAAATTAACCTACCGTCCCTTTATGGGCATGTCCTTGTAGGCAAAATGTTCCTTTTTTATTATTGTTTTTAGTTGAAATTACCTGATCTAGAGGCTCATAACACGTCGAATACGAATCTGCAAGCTTAAAGATCATCTATTTTCTCCACACAAATTATAAATCCGGCTTTTTGTGGTTTAGGTTGGGATTCAAGTATGGGCAAACTGTTGGAGAATGGCACAGCACTAGAGGAAATGGGTGCAATAGCTTAGAAAAATATCCACATTTAACCATGTACAGCTTTGTATCACCTACTACTTCTAGCTAAGCTTCTATTTATCTTTCCCATAAGGGAGCTTTAAAAAAAAAAAAAAAAAAAAAGAAAGACAGTAAACATTCACAAAGGATGTGAATCTAGGCTAGTATGAAGCACAGAACAGTTGAGTACTTTTAAAATAAAACGTACCGCGATCTGTTACCCGCACCCCGCCCCATACAGCTCATCCCTAGTACTGATGGGCCATCTCATCTCATTGGGCACAAAAGCACTTTTTGTTTTTAATAGCAATCATCTCCAGTGTGCAGGACAGGTCTCATAATGCAGGGTCGTCTGGGAGCCCCTAGTTCTTACCTTAGTAGAGCTGACCTGGCGTTCTGTCATCTTAGGCATCTCTAATCAGAGCCTTTAGTCAGATCTGGGACGCCGGATGAGTGCAATTATGGACTAAAACCAGCACTACCAGCGGGGACATGGTTATGAATCATAGATGTAGAGCACATGAGTGCTTGTGGACTCAAATACGACTGTTTGAATGAATGATGTGTTGAGAGGGCTGCATGTAAACAGTTGCACTAGAGTTCGTTTGTTTGTTTGCTTGTTTTTTTAAGGTTGTGTTGAAGTGATTGAATTGGAGCTCTGGTTTTCTCTAGACTAGACTTGAGAGAAACCACAGACAATGGTCTTTTTTTCTACAGGGTAGCATTTATCTGTACTTGGCCACAAGAGGGCGTACTGTATTCAGAAACATGGCCCGTGTGTTGTACTGTAGATGAAGTGTGGACCGTAGACAGAGGGCTAGTGTTCTTGTTAGTAGCTGGTGTGATTTAACAAATGCCTGTATGCTGCTCTTTGGCAGTGGAACGTTTCATCGTGGTCATTTTGTCTTTATTTTTTTGTCAGTCTGTGATGTTTTGGACCTACAGTATAAGAATTGTACTCAAGGTGATGAGAACCTTTTGTGTGTTTTTTTTGTAAGACTTCCGTCGATGAAACCGGTAGTGATATTTGACCTTTACATGTAAATGTGAGCCATTTAGCTGACGCTCAGCAAGCTGCAGCCCTAGACTTAGCTGTTATTTCCTAGATCACCAACATTATATGTAAACCATGGCGACTCAGCGAGAAGAAATAATGGTCGAGGGTCAGAGCCTTAAGTGCCAGGACAATATTCCTGTGATTTAGGAATGATCATTTAAGGACAAGAATCAGTTGCTTGAATTTGTATGTCCTTGTCTAGGTAGGACATAAAGTATGTACGAGAGTGGAAGGAGATAAGAGTGTCTGATGGCAGTGCTGTGGTTCCTACAGACTGTTATCAGTTTCTTATCAACGTAAAGGTTCAGTTCAGGTTCAGCAAAAACAAACAAACACACACAGACACACCACACACACACACACACACACACCACACACACACACACCACACCACACACACACACACGTAATCTGGCCCCCTCTTCCTCTTATTATGATTAATCGTCTTACATCTAGCAGCAGGGACACAGATAATATCAATTATAGAGAAGGGACCTGAATCATGACCTGAATGGACAAGTAGAACCGAAGATGCCATCAGCCAAGGTCTACACGAGACAATTTTCATTAGCGTTTTAGTTTTCACAAAATCACCTGCGTTTTCCCTTAGTACGCCTCGGTAAGGGCCTCTTAATCAGCCTTTCCAATCAGCTGATGAATAAAAAGCTGGTGAGAGACGTTTCAGGGAGATGCACGCCACATAGCATTAAGCTCGTCACTTTCACCGCCTCTGCTATCCAACACCCCCATTTTCAAGAAATTACAGTCCCATTGACTGGAGTGTGTTTGCCCCTGATTATGTTCAGGTGAGCCGACAGGTTTCAGAGACGGGTCTTATTAAAGTCTAGGCTTTCTGTAATAACACACTCTGCTCCCTTCAAATGGCTTGTCTTTCTGGGTTTCTTCACTCTTGATTACAATTGACTTTACAATGGCCTGCGTCAGTGTATTAGCCTATGGAACTGTATTAGCACATTTACCAATTATTGTAGTTGTGCAATTATACCTTTTGCTAGCTTAAAATTGCTATGTAATGGTACATTTAATTATGAAAACATGACAGTATCGAACAGCATTATTTTTAAGTGAATACACAGGTTAATACACAGGAACAAATCATGTTAAAATTAGTTGCATATGATGGTGTCAGTAGCAGGTCTTCAAGCTAACAATGCAACGCATCATGCAACAAAGTATGAATTAGGCTTCTGGTCATTGTAAAGTATTTCTTCACTGTCTATGTTCTTTACTTTTTCCTCACTCTCTTCCCCAGAGTTTGTGCCTTTTTCTGTTATCTTCTTTCTTTGGGGGTGCTGAGGCCAATACAGCTGTATTTTTGTACATAAAAAAAAACATCTGCACTTTAAATACAATACAGTTGTTAACAAAAACAAACTAACCGTGTGGGCTTTCTTTCTGGCTCAATGGTCATTTCTTCTAACAAAAGGCGTCCTTCGCCTGTTTTCTTTCACAACCATGTGCCTCTTACTTCCTCTCCGTTTCCATTCTGATACCTTGTCTTCTACTTCTGCATCATTCTGTGTCTGTCGAGACTCCGTGGTGTTTCGGACAGGTATGGCTGACTTTCATGTCTCTTTTTTCATTGTCCCTCTCAATTGATTCTCATTGTTATTCTCGCCCTGCTTGTGTTTCTACGCAAAAATCCCAAACCAGATGGAAACTGTTCTGTGTTCACAGCAGTGAACAGGGGTTGTTTTTATCACCTACTGTAGCTCAGACTTCTTTTGTATTTATTTACTGTAACAATTTAACAAATACAATAAGCTGACTGGTGTTTCTGGTCTTCCCCATTGCAGTGTTTCACTTGCTTCATTTGTCATTGCAGGAGATGCAACGTACCAGGACATTTTCCAGGACTTTACCCATATGGCCGCTAACGACCCAGAAAAATTGAACCGGTACCAGCAGTACGACCAACAGAAACTCTGACACACTGGAGGGAGGGGGCAGAGGGGGGAGGGGGGGTGCACCGAGACGTTCTGAATCCAAATCCACCTGAAGCGGACCTGCAAACATCTGGAATTTGGCATGCGCACTGCACCGCTCACTAGGTAACAGTATATGGAACGGTCCCTTTTCACCAGAACTGCAAAAAATGGCTGAAGGTTGACATTCGTCTGTTCGTAACATCGTTTTTTTTAATTGGCTGCAGTCCCGTCCCTCTGTATGAAGGTATTTCACTAATGGGGAAGTTCAGTAAGTAGTTAGGTGATATCAAGACCTAAACTTTTTATTTTATTTTATTTTTAACAATGCTTAGGACATACAGCATGCAAATGGTACAGTGGAATAGCCTTGGAATGGAAACACATCATGCGCAAAAATCTAATTATAGTCCAGTCAAGTTAACAGCTGTGTCTTTGTGGCTGTTGAGTGAACACGTTTAGATGTGCTTTTATGCCCTTTGAAATCACATTTTCAAGTTTCAAGAATCAAAATGTTTGTGCTGGATCTGTGCTGTTTCTAAAGAGAATCTACAGAAACCAATTCTATTTAATTACCACGTTGAGTTGGATTCTTTTTTTGAGGCATAAGCCAACAGTATGCTGCAAGATGTCTGTGTTCTTTACAAAGGTGTGTTTTTAGAAGGCAGCCATTTTGGCATTCAGTAGTTTTTCTTTGTAGTTTTTTTGTTTTGCACAAATACCCCTTAAATCACCACTGATGTTTGCCAGTCTTTGTTGGTCAGACTGTGACGTGTGAAACAATGTACAGCGATCAAGGAAGTGCACATATTATTGAAGTTTGTCATGTTAAATTACTATTTTGTTGATGAAAGATATCCTTCCCCTCCCTCCTTTTTTCTTTTTTGCTCCCCTGAATGGTTTTATTAACATTTTATTGTCTGTATGTGCTGGGGGTTGTGGGTCTCGCTTATTTCATGTGAAATGGCATTGTATCAGTCAGCTTATGAACCCGCTCTATTTGGGATTCAATGTCATGGTGAGAGGTTTTAAAACACGTCGATGGACCAACCTGTATTACACATCTGGTGGTGTAGAAGCCCTGTCTACTTATCCATACTGTAGTGTACAGTATGCGTAGAGCCCGCATACAGCTCAATTGATTGACTGACAAGTTTTTTTTTTAAATGTTTAATTATACAATCTTAAAACAGTATATACGAATACAACACTGTTGTCTGTTCTGCACAAATGTACTACTCGCATGATATGTACAGTAGTCATAAACCCATTTACTGAATAAGGTTTGTCATAGCATTATGACCTAGCTGATCATATTTCACTTCCAACATGTGCTGAATGCTGTCCAAAGCCTTCAAACTCAGCCAGGATACTGTTGGAAAAGTGTGGACGTCTGTAAATGAAAATGTGTATCATTCATGAGTCATGACCCTTCGTTTTATGTTTCATTCATACATAAAAGCCTCAAATCTTTTCATCATGCAACAAACACAGTTGCAGCATGGGATACAAATCTTGTACATTTTGTACAGATGCTTTTAAATTCACCGGATATGTAGTGGTACTTGAATCATTAAATAAGCTTTTGTAAATGCTGTTATTTTTTATCATTATGTAATTGTAGCTCATTTTATATTGTGCCTGTCTGTATCCCAGTATACTGCATATATATCTGTCATTTCCAAAGGGCTTTAATACACTTCATGGACTGGATGATTATTGTTCAGAAGGTAAATCTTGGCTGTTGGATTTATTTTGTTCTTGTTTGAGTTTTTTAAAGGGATATTTCACTTTCAAAACATCTTTGGGTAATTTCATCGTCTCAGGCTTTTGTGAACACCCGGACAGTTTTTAGGTTGCTTGATTCAGTAGATAT
The DNA here is from genome assembly GCF_951216825.1 of Electrona antarctica. Classification (NCBI taxonomy): domain Eukaryota; kingdom Metazoa; phylum Chordata; class Actinopteri; order Myctophiformes; family Myctophidae; genus Electrona; species Electrona antarctica. Next base: position 41,952,198 of record NC_136812.1, read on the forward strand.
TTGATATTTATTTTAGCTGCTCCCTTCCTATACAAACTTGTAACTTCAAACTCCATTTTAACCATGATAGATTCATCGAAAACACCCGTCCTTGGTTCTGGTGACTCATACGACCCTCCTTATACTGAGGTGTTTTTTTCATTTATTTTATTTTATTTGGAAAATGAAAAAAAACAAAGATCCCCCAAATTATTAAAAACTAGTCCTTACCCGAAGATAGATCATACCCTATTATTGATATATATGCATTTGAGACATTTATCCGCAGATCCCCAAGTGGACCACGAAGCAAGCAAAGCACTGTCTCTGTCTCTCTCACACACATCCACACACACCCACCCTGGCACCCACACAAGATTGTTGAGAGAGAGAAAGAGAGACTCGCGTCGTTCTCAAAAGTTCATGCATTAGCAATCATAACACGGTTAGCACGTGACCCGACAGCGGAAACGCACGCGTGACCTGTCGTTGCACATACCTGTGTTCCCGACTCCTGCTCCATTTGTAAACAGCATGCACAGATAGGAAACTGATACTGGTGTAACGGGCATTAAACACAGTTTGATAAAGTGAGATAGGACAGGAGCCTATCTCCTGTTTCTGTAGCATGAGGCAGCTTGATGTACAAGTACACCCCCTGGACATGATGTCGCAGGGACTTACCCCCAATCCAACCCTTGATGCTGAGTGTCAAGCAGGGAGGCATTGGGTCCCATTTTTAGAGTCTTTGGTATGACCCGGCCGGGGATTGAACCCCGACCTCCCAGTCTCAGGGCGGACACTCTAACCACAAGGCCACTGAGCTGGTTATTTATAGGTAGATAAATGGGAAAAAAAGTAATTGAAAAACACGACCCAACAACTAATCAGAGGTAGCTCCCGGATTGAAAGGTATAACAACAATTGCAACAGGTATAAATGGGTTTAAACCAGCTCAGTGGCCTTGTGGTTAGAGTGTCAGCCCTGGGACTGGTTTAAACCAGATCAGTGGCCTTGTGGTTAGAGTGTCAGCCCTGGGACTGGTTTAAACCAGATCAGTGGCCTTGTGGTTAGAGTGTCAGCCCTGGGACTGGTTTAAACCAGATCAGTGGCCTTGTGGTTAGAGTGTCAGCCCTGGGACTGGTTGAAACCAGATCAGTGGCCTTGTGGTTAGAGTGTCAGCCCTGGGACTGGTTTAAACCAGCTCAGTGGCCTTGTGGTTAGAGTGTCAGCCCTGGGACTGGTTTAAACCAGCTCAGTGGCCTTGTGGTTAGAGTGTCAGCCCTGGGACTGGGAGGTCTGGGTTCCATCCCCGGCCGGTCGGGGTCATACCAAACACTCAAGAGGGTTGAATGTGCCCCAATGCCTCCCTGCTTGGAACTCAGCATCAAGGGTTGGATTGGAGTAAGTCCCTGCGACATATTGGGGTCGGGTCCAGGGGGTGTTCTTGTACATCATGTCCAGGGGTTGTACTTGTACATCAAGCTGCCTCACGCTACAGAAGCAGGAGACAGGCTCCTGCCCCATGTAGGCTACCTCATGGCTCGGCAAGGCTGGCTTACTTTAATTTAAGGTCAAAGCCATTGCATCTCTAAATGAGGCACACTCATTTAGAACTGTCATTGTATGCTCATTTGACAGTAGTTAGCATTATTTATGTCATTTTATAATATAAATAATGTTAACATTATTAATGTAATAATGTAATAATGTTAACATTATTTATGGCCCTCAAACACGGTGCGAGGCTGCAAGCTTCCTCACGTAAAGATGTTTATCTGATGTTTTGACATTTGTCTACTCCAGCGTTTCATAATCGATGTTCCTGCCAACGAACGGCGCCTCGTGCGGTTATCGAAGAATAATGCATGATGTTGACTGCAGGGGATAATTACCTCCGCTGAGTGTGGTGTTTTTTGGTACAGCATCAGATATCTGGGCCTGAAGCACCTGCTCTTTTGGCCTCCGTCTAGATCAGTGCATCTCAAACGCTCCTTGAAAAAATAATTGTGCTGGAATTACTGTGGTCCTAGCATCAAAATCTGTTCACCAATCCTAGTTTATACGAAAACTGTAGTGCTATCACCATGCTTTGGATGCTTCGTGTGCTAATTATACAACGGGTTGTTTCAAGGAAGCAGTCTGATGGGTTGAAAGGGCTTTCTAGCCGTGCTTAAATCACAATATAGGAACAGCTAATCAAAACAAAGAAATCACCTGCTCTGTTCTCCCAGAACGCAGCAGACTCGGTGGCTAGGCTAGCTATTTTCTTCTTGGGACATTTGTGGTCATAGTGGCTACATCTGTCATTAAAACATTATGATTTTTTTAGCGATTATCTTAGTTTTAATGGTAACTATTGTATAATTGCAATATTCCACGAGAGGGTGTTCTCTATCGTCATCTGCGCTGCCTTTCGGAACTCGCCCTGCAGCATCGCAGGCGTGCATTAATGACGATAAAGAACACCCTCTTGTGTAACATTGCTTAATTAAAATCTTGAACGTTTTGGAATAATTAATAACATTTTGACACAGATGTTATCCTATGGCCGGCTGTCCAAACATGTTCAGATGGGGGACCAAATCAATTCGGTGGTCCATGGAAATGGAGGACCACCCCCCGACTTGATAATCAGTTCTCGACAAATGCATTTGAATTTTCTGAGGCCGCACAGGCCCCTCCCTCTTGGACTTTGCACACAGCCACCGTGACCCCCAACAGTATACCCTGCCGACTGAGCTGGAGCAGCATGGTTATGGGTTCCTCCCTCCCTGACCCTCTCTGGTGACAGGCAGCCAGCCAGGTCAACTCAACTCACCAGTGGAGGAAAGTAACTACATTTGGTTATCATTATGTCTCAGTTTGAACAAACCATTAGGAATAACTAGAAATACGCATAAGACCGTTTTTTTTTCTCCTGCTATACATTTAGAATGGAAAACACAAGATCCAACACTGTGAAAATAACCAAATTGAACTTTCTGGCTAAAATGTTACACTCAAATCAGAATGTGGACAATATATGTCCCTCCCTATTAAAGAGGTTATAGTCGGCGTCATGCCACAAATGTTATAAAGCTAAAGGGACATAGCCTATATGGACACGTGATTTAGCCTTTCCCATTTGAACCCTAGCATCCCTATTCTGGTGTGGTGGATGGTAAACATTCGGCAAAACTAACAGATCTACAAGCTCACAACGTGTCGCCAAGTAGGCTACAACTAGAGCCAATGTAGGCTACTTTCTGACACTATAGGGGCTCCATTTTCGTCATCGCTAAACCCCTTATCTCTAAACTTCTCTGCCTTTGTTTTACTATTTTGAAAAAGATTTTTGAATAGTTCAACTAGCCAATCTACATTGACACGTTGTGAACTTGTAGACTGGCCATTTTAACTATTCAAAAATGTTTAGCAAAATAGTAAAAAAGGCAAAGAAGTTTAGTGATAAGAGCTTTAGCGGTGACGAAAATGGGGGCCCTAGGTCTATAGTTGTTTTATTATTATGGATGTTGCAACATTTACATACATACATACATACATACATACATACATACATACATACATACATACATACATGCATGCATACATACATACATACATACATACATACATACATACAGGTCATTGTCCTCTGACATCCATAAAGACATACATACATACATACATACATACATACAGGTCATTGTCCTCTGACATCCATAAAGACAACCCAGTGGTAGGCTACAGTATGTGTATTGTGTAATTCCCCCACAGACTTTTAAAACACTGTTTAAACGTTTTATCACGTTTAAAGACTAAAAGGTCCTAATTTGTTTGCTCTGTATGTTTATGCATTAACTGTTCTGTTAGTCCGCAATGGTTTGGCATGTTGTGCAAGGAAGTGAAATGCAATCTGAAAGCTTCAACTTCAAATTCCTTTATTTTTGTGCAGTGCATGGTTAAACAACATACAGACAGACACCAGATATTTATAAAAAAAATAACATTACTGAAACTCAACTACAGTACTTAAAAGCATATCATATTTTAAAATCCAATTCTGTGTGTGTGTGTGTGTGTGTGTGTGTGTGTGTGTGTGTGTGTGTGTGTGTGTGTGTGTGTGTGTGTGTGTGTGTGTGTGTGTGTGTGTGTGAGTAACGTCTGTCAAGTAAGAGGGGAGTATTTTGTTCAACAGTCCAACACTGTTGAAACATCAGCATGAGTGTGAGTGTCACATCACATTTGTTACTCTGGACACATTTGTCCACATTTAATTATTATGACTTGTTTGTTCTTCCTGACTTATGTTACAAATAAAGGCAACTGCACCAGTACCCACCACTTAAAATGACATCTCTCAGTGTCTACACACACAATGAGATGTTTAGTCTGCCCTCAAGTTGGTGTTACTCGACGTTAACTACATCCATACAATAACAGACCTATGAGTTAGTTGACTGCGAATGACCATTATAAATCACAGATTATATAATAAGAAACTCCCCACATTAACTTTTTTCACGTTCAATTTCTTTACAGAAAGACTTCTAGAAAGGGCAAGTCTGTATACAGTAGGCCTATGTCTGTCCTGCCTTAGTCTCGCATATACTGTGAACGCACGCACGCATGCACGCGCACACACACACAGAGAGAGAGAGAGAGCCTGCTCCTACCATAAACCTTGTTTATTGATCAAAACCAACTTTGCCAGTCACTGGGCTTGGCTAATGGGCTAGGTCTGTCAGCACTGGCTGCCATGTCTTTTCCAGGGAAGTCTGCGGTTTGGTCCCCCTGTAGAGAAATGGAGGGCCGCCGCTGGAGATGTTCTCCTTCATAAAACAACTGCTGTGTGCACCAACAGTGGGAGAGCCAAGCTCCATTAATGTCTGTCTCCCAACCGCAACTTCCAAGGGGTTCTGTGGAATAAGCCTACATGTCAATGCGATTACTAATCGAGGTCCTCTTTCATTTCTCGCCCAAAGGTATGGGCCTGTGACTGAGTCACCCATTTCATTTTCAAACATATAATCATATAAGTGGTCCTTACTAAAGCTCAATTATAAGGTGGCACAATTTCTGGCGTCTACTCACTGTGTGTCATTTGTGGGCAAAGGATGGTTCCGAAACCTGCCTACCATCAATGACATCATCGATGGGGATTCCAAGCCAATAGAAACCTGCCTACCATCAATGACATCATCGATGGGGATTCCAAGCCAATAGAAACCTGCCTACCATCAATGACATCATCGATGGGGATTCCAAGCCAATAGAAACTACAGTATTTGTTTCTCTTCCTTCCTCTATTCCATTGGTCTTGTCTTGCATTAATACAATGTATTAATGCAGAATGTATTAATACTGATGATGTCATTGAAGTGTCCGCAGCGCTCCTAAGAGACCGAGTGACTCTGAGTGAGTAGACAGAAATGGTGCCATCTTATAATGAGCATTAGTAAGGATCAGGGACAGTAGGTCTATGAAGATTGGTTGAAAATGGGTGAAGTGGTCCTTTGAGCCACTGATGATTCATTTCGAGGAGTTTCAACTTTTTCTGTACTATCAGCAACAGTGGATTAGGCCACGTTGCATTAAAGGGGAGGCTGTTATTTTTCATGTAGCACAGATACAATCAAATGTCATAAGGTTGTTAACAGATTGTTATCTTAAAGTGTCCCTAGGTTTATTTAGTGACTTCACAGATGGCCTCTTGTCACCCTATGCAACCCTAGAGTAGACTATACTGCATGGCCTAAATGAACCAATGAAAAACATGACTTATTACTAATATGAATGTACAGTTATGACATATTTCGAGAGGCATAAGCTATCCATCATGCGCTGCAGTCTACCGCAGTGTTAATTTTTTATAATTTTGATTTAGTCTTAGTCTTTTGAATAACACACATTTAGTCTTTAGTCCCATTTAGTCTTCTGAAATTCTTTTTTGTTAGTCTAGTCTTAGTCGACGAAATATCAAAATAATTTAGTCTTAGTCTAGTCTTAGTCTTTTAGTCTTAGTATTAGTGGTTTAGTCTTAGTCTTTTAGTCTTGGTCTTGCTTTTTTAGTCTTAGTCTTTTACTAAGGGGGGGGGGCACTGTCTGGGGAGGCATTGGGGGGACACTGGGGGGGCACTTGGGGGGGGGGCTGTCTGGGGAGGCACTGGGGGGGCACTTGGGGGGGGCACTGTCTGGGGAGGCACTGGGGGGGCACTGTCTGGGGAGGCACTGGGGGGACTGGGGGACTTCGGTCGCAACATATGTAAGCACAGTGCAAGGAATGAATGCATTCGCCATGTATTTGAAGGAAGCCTGATCTAACCACTCTGTCTGGGGAGGCACTGGGGGGGCACTGTCTGGGGAGGCACTGGGGGGGCACTGTCTGGGGGGGCACTGTCTGGGGAGGCACTGGGGGGGCACTGTCTGGGGAGGCACTGGGGGGGCACTGTCTGGGGAGGCACTGGGGGGACTGGGGGACTTCAGTGCACTGTGCTTACCTTAGTCTAGTCTTAGTCTTTTAGTCTTAGTATTAGTGGTTTAGTCTTAGTCTTTATAGTCTTAGTCTTTCTTTTTTAGTCTTAGTCTTTTACTAAGGGGGGGGGGCACTTTGGGGGGCACTGTCTTGGGAGGCATTGGGGGGACACTGGGGGGGCACTTGGGGGGGACTGTCTGGGGACTCTGGGGAGGCACTGGGGGGACACTGGGGGGGCACTGGGGGGGCACTGTCTGGGGAGGCACTGGGGGGCACTGTCTGGGGAGGCACTGGGGGGACTGGTGGACTTCAGTGCACTGTGCTTACATATGTTGCGACCGAAGGTCGCAACATATGTGTCTGGGGACATATATGTCACATATATGTGTGTCTAATGTAAGTTTATTCAGCATATAGTAGGCATGTGCTGATGTTTATGTTTTTGTCAAAATTAAATTAGTTAAAACGTTGATTGAAAGAAATATAGAGCCTTGGCTTATGGGAAATTTGGAAATTATTAAATAATTGTAGCTTTATTTAAATTAATTGATGCTCTGTGTCAGTTCGAACGAGATCCCGGTGACCCTCTCATTACGCTTCAGTATAAATCGTCTTGAAATTAATAAAGCTAATTATTCTTTTTTCGTGTAAAATTTTGTTTGAAGTTAACGATAAACGAAGGCAGTTAGTTGCCACGACATGCAATATTTTTTGTTATTATTGAGAATACTATGGCCTTTTAATGTGTTGAGAAGTAATCAGTAGCATGCAAAGAAACTGTACTGCTTTTTTAAAAGGGAAGAGCGTCAGGCAGGTAAATTGCAGCGCTGACATCGGATCGAGCCTTAAAGTGTAGTGTTAAAATATAAACAATTAATTGAACATGTCCGAAAGAACTTAAATTGGGGGAAATTAATGTTATCGGCTATGTTTTATTCTTAATATCGTATTAAACTGGTTAGTTATTAAGATTGAAGGTCAATAAAGTGGGCGTTTTAAAGTGAAACGACGGGTTGAAAGTGACGAAGTTGTAGTGTTTTAAGTGTCTGAATGTTTAAATACTATTGTCATTTTTATAATAGATCATGTAAGTTAGGCTATGTGTAATTCGTTTTAAAGGTGATTTGAAGTTACAGACAGCAAGTTATGAGTGTTTTAATGTGTTAATAAGTTATGCAAAGTGTACATTGATGATATTGTGTGGATGTAAAAGAAGAATCATTTGAAGACGACTAGATATAATCTGAACCAGCTGTAATTATTTTGGGAATTAACTTTTTGTAATGTGTCACTTTTTGTAATACTTTAATGCTTAGTAGGCCATGATGGGGTCAAGGGGGGTATGCGACAATCCATATCTTCTAATATTTGCAATAAGAATTAGGCTATGTCAAATGGTCAACTACATTTCTGTGCTCATTCAATGATCAATGGGTGAGAAGAAGTCTGCAGGTCTGGAGAGCAGTCACCTTAGAGGTTCCTTGCAGTAGGCTACAGTCATTTACAATCCTATTGTTCTTGTACTCTTTGAAGCTTGCTTAGGTGTGAACCAAAACACATGCCTGGGTTTTCCACTACTCTACAGTTTGTTTTAGAAACTCCAGTCTTCTCTGGTTTGGTTAGTCTGTATAGAAAATACACGCACTACACTATAATTCATGCTTTCGGAAGACATACTATAGTCTGTCACGCTTTTTCGTCACACTTTTTTGTCACACTTTTTTGTCACAAAATGAAAAAACGACATGCTATAGGCCTAGTTCATGGTTTCGGAAGGCACTGGGGGGGGAAATCATGAAAAATCGACATGCTATAGTCATGGTTTCGTAAGACATACTATAGTGGGGGGAGTGCAACAGGCCAACAGCATGTGCCCCCACTCGATTATGATTGGAGGAAGGCCCCTCTCATCCTGATTGGATGAAGGCTTTGCCACCCGCCACCAAAACTGAAACTAGGGTTTTTTGACCCCAGGGGCTGACTGGGGACAGGGAGGAACTCCTTATATGGTCAGCACACTCTATGGTAGGGAGGATTATCCCAAAAAAAAGGGGAAAAAAGTGATATTTGAATTAAGTGAAATCACTGAATATACCTTTAAATAACTCAGAAACTATACAAAACATTTCAAAGTAAAAGGTTCCATCATGTGTACCCACAGTAAGCTGAAATGGGGCTCAATGGCAGCTCTATGCACATCAGTGAGCTGGATGCAATCCTACCTGGAGGGGAGAGAACAGATGGTGGAAGTGAACGGAACACTGTCCCCCCCCCCCTCCCAGTGAGCTGTGGCGTTCCACAAGGAAGCATACTAGGGCCTCTACTGTTCCTAATATATGTAAACGACATGACTTCAGCTTGTGACTGCAACTTGTTCCTGTTCGCAGATGACTCGGCACTGCTGGTCTCGGACAGGGACAAACTGCAGGTTGAAAATGCCCTCAGTTCTGAACTCGGTAGAATCTGCACCTGGCTCGCTGATAACAAACTATCTTTACACCTGGGAAAAACTAAATCCATTCTCTTTGGATCTAATAGTAATCTCAGCAAGGCAAATGGCTTCTTGGTTAGAGTGGGTGACAATGTTATCACACGTAAAGATGAAATTACCTACCTAGGTTCCATCCTGGAGGCTAATCTTTCCGGTGATAAAATGGCCACCAACGTAATCAAAAATGTCAACCAAAGAACAAGATTCCTTTACAGGATCTCCTCACTGGTCGACAAAAACACCTTGAAGACCTTAACAGGAGCCCTTGTACAAGGCTTCTTTGACTATGCATGCACCTCCTGGTACCACAGCACCTCAAAGGCCCTTAAAACTAGGCTCCAGACCTCCCAAAACAAACTGGTCAGGCTCCTACTTGGCCTCACCCCCCGAACCCACCTCACCCCTGCCCACTTTCACAGACTGGCATGGCTTAGGGTCGGCGACAGAGTACAGCATCTTGCAATGGGTCTGGTCCACAAGATTCGATACTCCACCAAGATACCCATGTACCTGTCTAGATACTTCCTTAATGTTAACGAAGTCCACACCGCACAACACCAGAGGGAGTGCAACGAACCATGTTCAACCCAGATTCGGCACAAACAAGGGACTAAATTATTTTCGCTCCTATGCCACCAAAATGTGGAACGCCCTACCAACAGTCATTAAGACATGCGAATCCCTTGACTCCTTCAAAACCGCTCTCAAAGGGCACCTACGGATGGCTGCAATTCGAAACTGGCCCCCGTAAAATCTGAATCCCCCCCCCCTTTTCCCCTCACTGTATATGTTTATTTTCCCTTTTTACCTCCATTATGATGAATTCCTGTACTGTTCTTTGTCTATATAGAAGTGTCTATTTGTACGTCTCTAAATGTTTTGATGAATTGAACATGGTGGACCCTGTTGTAAACAAGTGTAATGCTTAATTGGGTCGTCCACTCACAGTAACAGCCTTTGTATTGAGTTTGTGCTTGAAATGTACTGTAATTCTGCAAACTGTTAATACAATTTTCAATCAATCAATCAATCAATATGGGACGTCAAAAAGTCACTTTCACCTAGAAACTCCATTCACACTTTTTATAATTCAGCTTACTGTGGGCACACATGCTGGAACCTTTGACTTGGAAATGTTTTGTAGTTTCTGAGTTATTTAACTTAAACGTCCAATGCATTCTCAATGGCAATAGCACAAACTTTGGCATGTTACTATACCATATCTTCTAATATTTGCAATAAGAATTAGGCTATGTCAAATGGTCAACTACATTTCTGTGCTCATTCAATGATCAATGGGTGAGAAGAAGTCTGCAGGTCTGGAGAGCAGTCACCTTAGAGGTTCCTTGCAGTAGGCTACAGTCATTTACAATCCTATTGTTCTTGTACTCTTTGAAGCTTGCTTAGGTGTGAACCAAAACACATGCCTGGGTTTTCCACTACTCTACAGTTTGTTTTAGAGAACTCCAGTCTTCTCTGGTTTGGTTAGTCTGTATAGAAAATACACGACACTATAATTCATGGTTTCGGAAGACATACTATAGTCTGTCACGCTTTTTCGTCACACTTTTTTGTCACACTTTTTCGTCACAAAATGAAAAAACGACATGCTATAGGCCTAGTTCATGGTTTCGGAAGGCACTGGGGGGAAAATCATGAAAAATCGACATGCTATAGTCATGGTTTTGTAAGACATACTATAGTCTGTCGGTTTTCATGATTTTGGAGGATTCAAAAAAAATCATGAAAAAACTGGGGGGGCACTGGGGAGGCACTGGGGGGCACTGGGGGGACACTGGGCGGGCACTGGGGAGGCACTGGGGGGAAAATCATGAAACATCGAAACGCTATAGTCATGGTTTCTGTCGTTTTTCATGATTTTGGAGGATTAAAAAAAATTGAATATCATGAAAAAACAACATGCTATAGTCTGTGGTTTCGGAAGACAGACTATAGTCTGTCGTTTGTCGTGATTTTGGAGGATTTAAAAAAAATTAAAATCATGAAAAAACAACATGCTATAGATCATGGTTTCGGAAGACAGACTATAGTCTGTCGGTTTTCATGATTTTGGAGGATTCAAAAAAAATCATGAAAAAACTGGGGGGCACTGGGGAGGACTGGGGGGCACTGGGGGACACTGGGGGGGCACTGGAGGGACACTGGGGGGGGCACTGGCTATAGGCACTGGGGGGGCAGTGGGGGGACACTGGGGAGGCACTGGGGGACACTGGGGGGGACACTGGGGAGGCACTGGCTATAGGCACTGGGGGGACACTGGGGAGGCACTGGGTGGCCCTGGGGGGGAACTGGGGGGACACTGGTGGGGCAGATGGACCTAAATAGGTTTGAATGGGGTTTATAGGTGTAAGTATATAGGACTAGTATCATGCCAAAGTTTGTGCTATTGCCAATGAGAATGCATTGGGCGTTTAAGTTAAGTTACTCAGAAACTACAAAACATTTCAAAGTGCTACTATAGTCCTACATACTTTCACCTAGAAACCCCATTCAAACCTATTTAGGTTCATCTCACGGTGAAAAAGGAATATTTGAAATGTTTCATAGTTTTAGAAATATAGTGTATTTGAGATTTGAGAAATTTACAATGGGGCTCAATGGCTGCTCTATGGGACGTCAAAAAGTTACTTTCACCTAGAAACTCCATTCACACTTTTTATAATTCAGCTTACTGGGGGCACACATGCTGGAACCTTTTACTTGGAAATGTTTTGTAGTTTCGGAGTTATTTAACTTAAACGCCCAAAGCATTCTCAATGGCAATAGCACAAACTTTGGCATGCTACTAGCCCTACATACTTTCACCTAGAAAGTATGAGTGGGGTTTGAACCCACAATCTCCAGATCATGCAGCCAGTGTGCTAAGTCACTGATCTACTTGCTACCTGCCACAACACAGTCTGCTGTTCCCTTTGAGTACAACATTGATACAAAAATAAAATACAAAAAATAAAATAACAGGAGATTTGTCTATTGTTTCTTTTGCTGTTGTTTATCTCTAGACGTTTGAATGTTTATGAACCACAATGGAAACAAGTCTCTGGCTCTTCTGTCATTATCTATTCGGCCTTTTAAGAACAGCATGCACAGTGGCTCACTGGGTACAGAGCCTGCCTGGGAATCAGGAGGCTGCAGGTTCAAGTCCTGGCTCTGACATAGTGTCCCAAAATCATGAAAATATGACAAAATATATTATGCCGTCCCAAACCATGGACTATAGTATGTCGTTTTTTCACGATTTTCATCTTTTTTTCAAATCCTCAAAAATCATGAAAAACGACATGCTATGGTATGCCGTCCGAAACCATGAACTATAGTATGTCGTTTTTTCATGATTTTCATCTTTTTTTCAAATAGTCCAAAATCACGAAAAACGTCATGCTATAGTATGCCGTCCGAAAAAAATTATAACTTTGGCATGCTACTAGTCCTACATACTTACACCTAGAATCCCCATTCAAACCTATTTAGGTTCATCTTACGGTGGACATGTTTGCCTGAAAAGGAATCTTTGAAATGTTTCATAGTTTTAGAAATATAGTGCTTTCAATTTGAGAAATTTATAATGGCAGATAGTGGCACGTCAAAAGAACTTTCACCTAGAAACTCCATTCACACATTTTATAATTCAGCTTACTGTGGAGACACATGCTGGAACTTTTTACTTTGAAATGTTTTGTAGTTTCTGAGTTATTTAAGTTAAACGCCCAATGCATTCCCAATGGCAATAGCACAAACTTTGGCATGCTACTAGTCCTACATACTTACACCTAGAAACCCCATTCAAACCTATTTAGGTTCATCTTACGGTGGACATGTTTGCCTGAAAAGGAATCTTTGAAATGTTTCATCGTTTTAGAAATATAGTGCTTTTAAATTTGAGAAATTCAGAATGGGGGTCAATGGCAGATTTTGGCAAGTAAACATTTGAGTGGGGTTTGATCCCACAATCTCCAGATCATGCAGCCAGTGTGCTAAGTCACTGATGTACTTGCTACCTGCCACAACACAGTCTGCTGTTCCCTTTGAGTACTACATTGATACAAAAATAAAATACAAAAAACTAGAAAAAGTGCCCTTCTGGGCACAGGTCTCCACCAGGAGGATAGGACTGTGTGAGATGTTTGGCAAAATGTTTAGGAGTAATATAAACATGTTTGCCTTTGATGGCAATTGGATGATTTGAGGCATTGTTCCAAAAATGTGTTTTGCAAAAATCAACCTGTTGGTGGCGCTATAACAGGCCAATGTGAAAAGGGTGGGATATATTCCTCAGCCTAGTAAGAAAATGTGTGAAAGATTTCACGTAAATTGCATGCTGCGTTCATGATTTGAGGCTTTTGTTCAAAACGGGGCAATCTTGCAAACTGTGAAAGCCAATTATAGCCAATTAGGATGGAATATGAAATATCGGACAGATCCGACTTGAGCACATGACCATAGAGATACTGTGTAACGATTTGTGAGATTTTTGGACAGAATCTGGAGGAGTAATATCAAAAAATGTGTTTTACAAAAGTCGGCCTCCTGGTGGCGCTATAAAAGGCAGATGCGGAAAATGCAGGTCAAAGGTTTGTCCTTGGCCTCTAGGGAGTGTGCATGCAACATTTCACGCAGATCGGTGCAGTTTTAGGTAAAAAATTAGAAAAGCTGCCTCATGGTGGCGCTATAACAGGCCGTTCTGGAAAATGCGGGGCAGAGGTTCATCGTTGGCATCCAGGGAGTGTGTGTGCAAAGTTTGGCATCGACCGGGTTAACGGTGCCGGAGATTAGCTGGTAACGGACGGACGGAAGGACGGACGGACGGACGGACAGACACACACACGGACGGACGGACGGACACACACACGGACGGAGTGCAAAACATACTCTCTCCCCATGCCTTCGGCCTGGTGGAGACAATAAAATAACAGGAGATTTGTCTATTGTTTCTTTTGCTGTTGTTTATCTCTAGACGTTCGAATGTTTATGAACCACAATGGAAACAAGTCTCTGGCTCTTCTGTCATTATCTATTCGGCCTTTTAAGAACAGCATGCACAGTGGCTCACTGGGTACAGAGCCTTCCTGGGAATCAGGAGGCTGCAGGTTCAAGTCCTGGCTCTGACATAGTGTCCCATAATCATGAAAATATGACAAAATATATTATGCCGTCCCAAACCATGGACTATAGTATGTCGTTTTTTCACGATTTTCATCTTTTTTTCAAATCCTCCAAAATCATGAAAAACGACATGCTATGGTATGCCGTCCGAAACCATGAACTATAGTATGTCGTTTTTTCATGATTTTCATCTTTTTTTCCAAATAGTCCAAAATCACGAAAAACGTCATGCTATAGTATGCCGTCCGAAAAAAATTATAACTTTGGCATGCTACTAGTCCTACATACTTACACCTATAATCCCCATTCAAACCTATTTAGGTTCATCTTACGGTGGAAATGTTTGCCTGAAAAGGAATCTTTGAAATGTTTCATAGTTTTAGAAATATAGTGCTTTCAATTTGAGAAATTTATAATGGCAGATAGTGGCACGTCAAAAAAACTTTCACCTAGAAACTCCATTCACACATTTTATAATTCAGCTTACTGTGGAGACACATGCTGGAACTTTTTACTTTGAAATGTTTTGTAGTTTCTGAGTTATTTAAGTTAAACGCCCAATGCATTCCCAATGGCAATAGGACAAACTTTGGCATGCTACTAGTCCTACATACTTACACCTAGAAACCCCATTCAAACCTATTTAGGTTCATCTTACGGTGGACATGTTTGCCTGAAAAGGAATCTTTGAAATGTTTAATCGTTTTAGAAATATAGTGCTTTCAAATTTGAGACATTTACAATGGGGCTCAATGGCAGATATTGGCACGTCAAAAAAGCACTTTCACCTAGAAACTCCATTCACACTTTTTATAATTTAGCTTTCTGTGGAGACACATGCTGGAACTTTTTACTTTGAAATGTTTTGTAGTTTCTGAGTTATTTAAGTTAAACGCCCAATGCATTCCCAATGGCAATAGCTGAAACTTTGGCATGCTACTAGTCCTACATACTTACACCTAGAAACCCCATTCAAACCTATTTAGGTTCATCTTACGGTGGACATGTTTGCCTGAAAAGGAATCTTTGAAATGTTTAATCGTTTTAGAAATATAGTGAATGGGGGTCAATGGCAGATTTTGGCAAGTAAATATTTGAGTGGGGTTTGAACCCACAATCTCCAGCCAGATCATGCAGCCAGTGTGCTAAGTCACTGATCTACTTGCTACCTGCCACAACACAGTCTGCTGTTCCCTTTGAGTACAACATTGATACAAAAATAAAATACAAAAAATAAAATAACAGGAGATTTGTCTATTGTTTCTTTTGCTGTTGTTTATCTCTAGACGTTCGAATGTTTATGAACCACAATGGAAACAAGTCTCTGGCTCTTCTGTCATTATCTTTTCGGCCTTTTAAGAACAGCATGCACAGTGGCTCACTGGGTACAGAGCCTTCCTGGGAATCAGGAGGCTGCAGGTTCAAGTCCTGGCTCTGACATAGTGTCCCAAAATCATGAAAATATGACAAACTAGAAAAAGTGCCCTTCTGGGCACAGGTCTCCACCAGGAGGATAGGAGTGTGTGTGATGTTTGGCAAAATGTTTAGGAGTAATATAAACATGTTTTTTTGTTTCTTGCAACAATTTTCTTCATTTTGTTGAGGAAATGCAGAGCCAGATCACTCATAGCATCTCTGAGGATAGAATTCTGGATGAGCAGGACATGTGCAGCATTTTGTACAAAACGGGCTACTCCTGAAAACTTTGGAAGGCAATCTTAGCTAATCAGTGTAGAATCTGAGAAATCCAACAGGCTCGTCTTGATCACATGACTACAGAGATCATGTGTACCGATTTGCGTGAGATTTGGATGAAATCTGTGCGACTAACATAAACAATGTGTTTTGCAGAAATCGGCCTCATGGTGGCGCTATAACCGGCAGATGTGGAGGGATGCAGGGAAAATGTTTTTCCATGGCCTCTAGGGAGTGCGCATACATAAGTTGTATACAGATTGATGAAGTTATAGCTAAAAACAGGAATTGGCCTGTTATAGCGCCACCATGAGGCTGATTTGGAAAATAATGAGTGGCATGTCGTCCTTGGCCTAGTGGAAATGTGCGTGTATAATTTCACGGAAATTGCACACTGTGTTTGTGATTTGTGGCATTTTGTTCGAAACGGACCAATCATGTGAGCTTTGGAAGCCAATATTAGCCAATCAGGATGGAAGATGGGAAATTGTGCAGATCTGTGTTGATCACATGACTATGGCGATAGTGTATACCGAATTGTGTGATGTATGGATAAAATGTGTACGAGTAATCTACAGAAATGTGTTTTGCCTAAATCGGCCTCATGGTGGCGCTATAACAGGCCGTTGAGGAATATTTGGGGCAGAGGTTCGTCGTTGGCATCCATGGAGTGTGTGTGCAAAGTTTGGCATGGATCGGGCCAACGGTACCGGAGATTAGCTGATAACGGACGGACGGAAGGACGGAAGGACGGACGGAAGGAAGGACACACACACGGACGGAGTGCAAAACATACTCTCTCCCCATGCCTTCGGCCTGGTGGAGACAAATATATTATGCCGTCCCAAACCATGGACTATAGTATGACGTTTTTTCACGATTTTCATCTTTTTTTCAAATCCTCCAAAATCATGAAAAACGACATGCTATGGTATGCCGTCCGAAACCATGAACTATAGTATGTCGTTTTTTCATGATTTTCATCTTTTTTTCAAATAGTCCAAAATCACGAAAAACGTCATGCTATAGTATGCCGTCCGAAAAAAAATATAACTTTGGCATGCTACTAGTCCTATATACTTACACCTAGAATCCCCATTCAAACCTATTTAGGTTCATCTTACGGTGGACATGTTTGCCTGAAAAGGAATCTTTGAAATGTTTCATAGTTTTAGAAATATAGTGCTTTCAATTTGAGAAATTTATAATGGCAGATAGTGGCACGTCAAAAAAGCTTTCACCTAGAAACTCCATTCACACATTTTATAATTCAGCTTACTGTGGAGACACATGCTGGAACTTTTTACTTTGAAATGTTTTGTAGTTTCTGAGTTATTTAAGTTAAACGCCCAATGCATTCCCAATGGCAATAGCACAAACTTTGGCATGCTACTAGTCCTACATACTTACACCTAGAAACCCCATTCAAACCTATTTAGGTTCATCTTACGGTGTACATGTTTGCCTGAAAAGGAATCTTTGAAATGTTTCATCGTTTTAGAAATATAGTGCTTTCAAATTTGAGACATTTACAATGGGGCTCAATGGCAGATATTGGCACGTCAAAAAAGCACTTTCACCTAGAAACTCCATTCACACATTTTATAATTCAGCTTACTGTGGAGACACATGCTGGAACTTTTTACTTTGAAATGTTTTGTAGTTTCTGAGTTATTTAAGTTAAACGCCCAATGCATTCCCAATGGCAATAGCTGAAACTTTGGCATGCTACTAGTCCTACATACATACACCTAGAAACCCCATTCAAACCTATTTAGGTTCATCTTACGGTGGACATGTTTGCCTGAAAAGGAATCTTTGAAATGTTTCATCGTTTTAGAAATATAGTGCTTTCAAATTTGAGACATTTACAATGGGGCTCAATGGCAGATATTGGCACGTCAAAAAAGCACTTTCACCTAGAAACTCCATTCACACATTTTATAATTCAGCTTACTGTGGAGACACATGCTGGAACTTTTTACTTTGAAATGTTTTGTAGTTTCTGAGTTATTTAAGTTAAACGCCCAATGCATTCCCAATGGCAATAGCTGAAACTTTGGCATGCTACTAGTCCTACATACATACACCTAGAAACCCCATTCAAACCTATTTAGGTTCATCTTACGGTGGACATGTTTGCCTGAAAAGGAATCTTTGAAATGTTTCATCGTTTTAGAAATATAGTGCTTTCAAATTTGAGACATTTACAATGGGGCTCAATGGCAGATATTGGCACGTCAAAAAAGCACTTTCACCTAGAAACTCCATTCACACTTTTTATAATTCAGCTTTCTGTGGAGACACATGCTGTAACTTTTTACTTTGAAATGTTTTGTAGTTTCTGAGTTATTTAAGTTAAACGCCCAATGCATTCCCAATGGCAATAGCTGAAACTTTGGCATGCTACTAGTCCTACATACATACACCTAGAAACCCCATTCAAACCTATTTAGGTTCATCTTACGGTGGACATGTTTGCCTGAAAAGGAATCTTTGAAATGTTTCATCGTTTTAGAAATATAGTGCTTTCAAATTTGAGACATTTACAATGGGGCTCAATGGCAGATATTGGCACGTCAAAAAAGCACTTTCACCTAGAAACTCCATTCACACTTTTTATAATTCAGCTTTCTGTGGAGACACATGCTGGAACTTTTTACTTTGAAATGTTTTGTAGTTTCTGAGTTATTTAAGTTAAACGCCCAATGCATTCCCAATAGCAATAGCTGAAACTTTGGCATGCTACTAGTCCTACATACTTACACCTAGAAACCCCATTCAAACCTATTTAGGTTCATCTTACGGTGGACATGTTTGCCTGAAAAGGAATCTTTGAAATGTTTCATAGTTTTAGAAATATAGTGCTTTCAATTTGAGAAATGTATAATGGCAGATAGTGGCACGTCAAAAAAGCTTTCACCTAGAAACTCCATTCACACATTTTATAATTCAGCTTACTGTGGAGACACATGCTGGAACTTTTTACTTTGAAATGTTTTGTAGTTTCTGAGTTATTTAAGTTAAACGCCCAATGCATTCCCAATAGCAATAGCTGAAACTTTGGCATGCTACTAGTCCTACATACTTACACCTAGAAACCCCATTCAAACCTATTTAGGTTCATCTTACGGTGGACATGTTTGCCTGAAAAGGAATCTTTGAAATGTTTCATAGTTTTAGAAATATAGTGCTTTCAATTTGAGAAATTTATAATGGCAGATAGTGGCACGTCAAAAAAGCTTTCACCTAGAAACTCCATTCACACATTTTATAATTCAGCTTACTGTGGAGACACATGCTGGAACTTTTTACTTTGAAATGTTTTGTAGTTTCTGAGTTATTTAAGTTAAACGCCCAATGCATTCCCAATGGCAATAGCTGAAACTTTGGCATGCTACTAGTCCTACATACATACACCTAGAAACCCCATTCAAACCTATTTAGGTTCATCTTACGGTGGACATGTTTGCCTGAAAAGGAATCATTGAAATGTTTCATCGTTTTAGAAATATAGTGCTTTCAAATTTGAGACATTTACAATGGGGCTCAATGGCAGATATTGGCACGTCAAAAAAGCACTTTCACCTAGAAACTCCATTCACACTTTTTATAATTCAGCTTTCTGTGGAGACACATGCTGGAACTTTTTACTTTGAAATGTTTTGTAGTTTCTGAGTTATTTAAGTTAAACGCCCAATGCATTCCCAATGGCAATAGCTGAAACTTTGGCATGCTACTAGTCCTACATACATACACCTAGAAACCCCATTCAAACCTATTTAGGTTCATCTTACGGTGGACATGTTTGCCTGAAAAGGAATCTTTGAAATGTTTCATCGTTTTAGAAATATAGTGCTTTCAAATTTGAGACATTTACAATGGGGCTCAATGGCAGATATTGGCACGTCAAAAAAGCACTTTCACCTAGAAACTCCATTCACACTTTTTATAATTCAGCTTTCTGTGGAGACACATGCTGGAACTTTTTACTTTGAAATGTTTTGTAGTTTCTGAGTTATTTAAGTTAAACGCCCAATGCATTCCCAATAGCAATAGCTGAAACTTTGGCATGCTACTAGTCCTACATACTTACACCTAGAAACCCCATTCAAACCTATTTAGGTTCATCTTACGGTGGACATGTTTGCCTGAAAAGGAATCTTTGAAATGTTTCATAGTTTTAGAAATATAGTGCTTTCAATTTGAGAAATTTATAATGGCAGATAGTGGCACGTCAAAAAAGCTTTCACCTAGAAACTCCATTCACACATTTTATAATTCAGCTTACTGTGGAGACACATGCTGGAACTTTTTACTTTGAAATGTTTTGTAGTTTCTGAGTTATTTAAGTTAAACGCCCAATGCATTCCCAATAGCAATAGCTGAAACTTTGGCATGCTACTAGTCCTACATACTTACACCTAGAAACCCCATTCAAACCTATTTAGGTTCATCTTACGGTGGACATGTTTGCCTGAAAAGGAATCTTTGAAATGTTTCATAGTTTTAGAAATATAGTGCTTTCAATTTGAGAAATTTATAATGGCAGATAGTGGCACGTCAAAAAAGCTTTCACCTAGAAACTCCATTCACACATTTTATAATTCAGCTTACTGTGGAGACACATGCTGGAACTTTTTACTTTGAAATGTTTTGTAGTTTCTGAGTTATTTAAGTTAAACGCCCAATGCATTCCCAATGGCAATAGCTGAAACTTTGGCATGCTACTAGTCCTACATACATACACCTAGAAACCCCATTCAAACCTATTTAGGTTCATCTTACGGTGGACATGTTTGCCTGAAAAGGAATCTTTGAAATGTTTCATCGTTTTAGAAATATAGTGCTTTCAAATTTGAGACATTTACAATGGGGCTCAATGGCAGATATTGGCACGTCAAAAAAGCACTTTCACCTAGAAACTCCATTCACACTTTTTATAATTCAGCTTTCTGTGGAGACACATGCTGGAACTTTTTACTTTGAAATGTTTTGTAGTTTCTGAGTTATTTAAGTTAAACGCCCAATGCATTCCCAATAGCAATAGCTGAAACTTTGGCATGCTACTAGTCCTACATACTTACACCTAGAAACCCCATTCAAACCTATTTAGGTTCATCTTACGGTGGACATGTTTGCCTGAAAAGGAATCTTTGAAATGTTTCATAGTTTTAGAAATATAGTGCTTTCAATTTGAGAAATTTATAATGGCAGATAGTGGCACGTCAAAAAAGCTTTCACCTAGAAACTCCATTCACACATTTTATAATTCAGCTTACTGTGGAGACACATGCTGGAACTTTTTACTTTGAAATGTTTTGTAGTTTCTGAGTTATTTAAGTTAAACGCCCAATGCATTCCCAATGGCAATAGCTGAAACTTTGGCATGCTACTAGTCCTACATACATACACCTAGAAACCCCATTCAAACCTATTTAGGTTCATCTTACGGTGGACATGTTTGCCTGAAAAGGAATCTTTGAAATGTTTCATCGTTTTAGAAATATAGTGCTTTCAAATTTGAGACATTTACAATGGGGCTCAATGGCAGATATTGGCACGTCAAAAAAGCACTTTCACCTAGAAACTCCATTCACACTTTTTATAATTCAGCTTTCTGTGGAGACACATGCTGGAACTTTTTACTTTGAAATGTTTTGTAGTTTCTGAGTTATTTAAGTTAAACGCCCAATGCATTCCCAATAGCAATAGCTGAAACTTTGGCATGCTACTAGTCCTACATACTTACACCTAGAAACCCCATTCAAACCTATTTAGGTTCATCTTACGGTGGACATGTTTGCCTGAAAAGGAATCTTTGAAATGTTTCATAGTTTTAGAAATATAGTGCTTTCAATTTGAGAAATGTATAATGGCAGATAGTGGCACGTCAAAAAAGCTTTCACCTAGAAACTCCATTCACACATTTTATAATTCAGCTTACTGTGGAGACACATGCTGGAACTTTTTACTTTGAAATGTTTTGTAGTTTCTGAGTTATTTAAGTTAAACGCCCAATGCATTCCCAATAGCAATAGCTGAAACTTTGGCATGCTACTAGTCCTACATACTTACACCTAGAAACCCCATTCAAACCTATTTAGGTTCATCTTACGGTGGACATGTTTGCCTGAAAAGGAATCTTTGAAATGTTTCATAGTTTTAGAAATATAGTGCTTTCAATTTGAGAAATTTATAATGGCAGATAGTGGCACGTCAAAAAAGCTTTCACCTAGAAACTCCATTCACACATTTTATAATTCAGCTTACTGTGGAGACACATGCTGGAACTTTTTACTTTGAAATGTTTTGTAGTTTCTGAGTTATTTAAGTTAAACGCCCAATGCATTCCCAATGGCAATAGCACAAACTTTGGCATGCTACTAGTCCTACATACTTACACCTATAAACCCCATTCAAACCTATTTAGGTTCATCTTACGGTGGACATGTTTGCCTGAAAAGGAATCTTTGAAATGTTTCATCGTTTTAGAAATATAGTGCTTTTAAATTTGAGAAATTCAGAATGGGGGTCAATGGCAGATTTTGGCAAGTAAACATTTGAGTGGGGTTTGATCCCACAATCTCCAGATCATGGAGCCAGTGTGCTAAGTCACTGATGTACTTGCTACCTGCCACAACACAGTCTGCTGTTCCCTTTGAGTACAACATTGATACAAAAATAAAATACAAAAAATAAAATAACAGGAGATTTGTCTATTGTTTCTTTTGCTGTTGTTTATCTCTAGACGTTTGAATGTTTATGAACCACAATGGAAACAAGTCTCTGGCTCTTCTGTCATTATCTATTCGGCCTTTTAAGAACAGCATGCACAGTGGCTCACTGGGTACAGAGCCTGCCTGGGAATCAGGAGGCTGCAGGTTCAAGTCCTGGCTCTGACATAGTGTCCCAAAATCATGAAAATATGACAAAATATATTATGCCGTCCAAAAACCATGGACTATAGTATGTCGTTTTTTCATGATTTTCATCTTTTTTTCAAATAGTCCAAAATCACGAAAAAATTTCATGCTATAGTATGCCGTCCGAAAAAATTTATAACTTTGGCATGCTACTAGTCCTATATACTTACACCTAGAATCCCCATTCAAACCTATTTAGGTTCATCTTACGGTGGACATGTTTGCCTGAAAAGGAATCTTTGAAATGTTTCATAGTTTTAGAAATATAGTGCTTTCAATTTGAGAAATGTATAATGGCAGATAGTGGCACGTCAAAAAAGCTTTCACCTAGAAACTCCATTCACACATTTTATAATTCAGCTTACTGTGGAGACACATGCTGGAACTTTTTACTTTGAAATGTTTTGTAGTTTCTGAGTTATTTAAGTTAAACGCCCAATGCATTCCAATGGCAATAGCACAAACTTTGGCATGCTACTAGTCCTACATACTTACACCTAGAAACCCCATTCAAACCTATTTAGGTTCATCTTACGGTGTACATGTTTGCCTGAAAAGGAATCTTTGAAATGTTTCATCGTTTTAGAAATATAGTGCTTTCAAATTTGAGACATTTACAATGGGGCTCAATGGCAGATATTGGCACGTCAAAAAAGCACTTTCACCTAGAAACTCCATTCACACATTTTATAATTCAGCTTACTGTGGAGACACATGCTGGAACTTTTTACTTTGAAATGTTTTGTAGTTTCTGAGTTATTTAAGTTAAACGCCCAATGCATTCCCAATGGCAATAGCTGAAACTTTGGCATGCTACTAGTCCTACATACATACACCTAGAAACCCCATTCAAACCTATTTAGGTTCATCTTACGGTGGACATGTTTGCCTGAAAAGGAATCTTTGAAATGTTTCATCGTTTTAGAAATATAGTGCTTTCAAATTTGAGACATTTACAATGGGGCTCAATGGCAGATATTGGCACGTCAAAAAAGCACTTTCACCTAGAAACTCCATTCACACATTTTATAATTCAGCTTACTGTGGAGACACATGCTGGAACTTTTTACTTTGAAATGTTTTGTAGTTTCTGAGTTATTTAAGTTAAACGCCCAATGCATTCCCAATGGCAATAGCTGAAACTTTGGCATGCTACTAGTCCTACATACATACACCTAGAAACCCCATTCAAACCTATTTAGGTTCATCTTACGGTGGACATGTTTGCCTGAAAAGGAATCTTTGAAATGTTTCATCGTTTTAGAAATATAGTGCTTTCAAATTTGAGACATTTACAATGGGGCTCAATGGCAGATATTGGCACGTCAAAAAAGCACTTTCACCTAGAAACTCCATTCACACTTTTTATAATTCAGCTTTCTGTGGAGACACATGCTGGAACTTTTTACTTTGAAATGTTTTGTAGTTTCTGAGTTATTTAAGTTAAACGCCCAATGCATTCCCAATAGCAATAGCTGAAACTTTGGCATGCTACTAGTCCTACATACTTACACCTAGAAACCCCATTCAAACCTATTTAGGTTCATCTTACGGTGGACATGTTTGCCTGAAAAGGAATCTTTGAAATGTTTCATAGTTTTAGAAATATAGTGCTTTCAATTTGAGAAATTTATAATGGCAGATAGTGGCACGTCAAAAAAGCTTTCACCTAGAAACTCCATTCACACATTTTATAATTCAGCTTACTGTGGAGACACATGCTGGAACTTTTTACTTTGAAATGTTTGGTAGTTTCTGAGTTATTTAAGTTAAACGCCCAATGCATTCCCAATGGCAATAGCACAAACTTTGGCATGCTACTAGTCCTACATACTTACACCTAGAAACCCCATTCAAACCTATTTAGGTTCATCTTACGGTGGACATGTTTGCCTGAAAAGGAATCTTTGAAATGTTTCATCGTTTTAGAAATATAGTGCTTTCAAATTTGAGACATTTACAATGGGGCTCAATGGCAGATATTGGCACGTCAAAAAAACACTTTCACCTAGAAACTCCATTCACACTTTTTATAATTCAGCTTTCTGTGGAGACACATGCTGGAACTTTTTACTTTGAAATGTTTTGTAGTTTCTGAGTTATTTAAGTGAAACGCCCAATGCATTCCCAATGGCAATAGCTGAAACTTTGGCATGCTACTAGTCCTACATACTTACACCTAGAAACCCCATTCAAACCTATTTAGGTTCATCTTACGGTGGACATGTTTGCCTGAAAAGGAATCTTTGAAATGTTTAATCGTTTTAGAAATATAGTGATTTTAAATTTGAGAAATTCAGAATGGGGGTCAATGGCAGATTTTGGCAAGTAAACATTTGAGTGGGGTTTGAACCCACAATCTCCAGATCATGCAGCCAGTGTGCTAAGTCACTGATCTACTTGCTACCTGCCACAACACAGTCTGCTGTTCCCTTTGAGTACAACATTGATACAAAAATAAAATACAAAAAGTAAAATAACAGGAGATTTGTCTATTGTTTCTTTTGCTGTTGTTTATCTCTAGACGTTCGAATGTTTATGAACCACAATGGAAACAAGTCTCTGGCTCTTCTGTCATTATCTATTCGGCCTTTTAAGAACAGCATGCACAGTGGTTCACTGGGTACAGAGCCTTTCTGGGAATCAGGAGGCTGCAGGTTCAAGTCCTGGCTCTGACATAGTGTCCCAAAATCATGAAAATATGACAAAATATATTATGCCGTCCAAAAACCATGGACTATAGTATGTCGTTTTTTCATGATTTTCATCTTTTTTTCAAATAGTCCAAAATCACGAAAAACGTCATGCTATAGTATGCCGTCCGAAAAAAATTATAACTTTGGCATGCTACAAGTCCTACATACTTACACCTAGAATCCCCATTCAAACCTATTTAGGTTCATCTTACGGTGGACATGTTTGCCTGAAAAGGAATCTTTGAAATCTTTCATAGTTTTAGAAATATAGTGCTTTCAATTTGAGAAATTTATAATGGCAGATAGTGGCACGTCAAAAAAGCGTTCACCTAGAAACTCCATTCACACATTTTATAATTCAGCTTACTGTGGAGACACATGCTGGAACTTTTTACTTTGAAATGTTTTGTAGTTTCTGAGTTATTTAAGTTAAACGCCCAATGCATTCCCAATGGCAATAGCACAAACTTTGAAATGCTACTAGTCCTACATACTTACACCTAGAAACCCCATTCAAACCTATTTAGGTTCATCTTACGGTGGACATGTTTGCCTGAAAAGGAATCTTTGAAATGTTTCATCGTTTTAGAAATATAGTGCTTTCAAATTTGAGACATTTACAATGGGGCTCAATGGCAGATATTGGCACGTCAAAAAAGCACTTTCACCTAGAAACTCCATTCACACTTTTTATAATTCAGCTTTCTGTGGAGACACATGCTGGAACTTTTTACTTTGAAATGTTTTGTAGTTTCTGAGTTATTTAAGTTAAACGCCCAATGCATTCCCAATGGCAATAGCTGAAACTTTGGCATGCTACTAGTCCTACATACTTACACCTAGAAACCCCATTCAAACCTATTTAGGTTCATCTTACGGTGGACATGTTTGCCTGAAAAGGAATCTTTGAAATGTTTAATCGTTTTAGAAATATAGTGATTTTAAATTTGAGAAATTCAGAATGGGGGTCAATGGCAGATTTTGGCAAGTAAACATTTGAGTGGGGTTTGAACCCACAGTCTGCTGTTCCCTTTGAGTACAACATTGATACAAAAATAAAATACAAAAAATAAAATAACAGGAGATTTGTCTATTGTTTCTTTTGCTGTTGTTTATCTCTAGACGTTCGAATGTTTATGAACCACAATGGAAACAAGTCTCTGGCTCTTCTGTCATTATCTATTCGGCCTTTTAAGAACGGCATGCACAGTGGCTCACTGGGTACAGAGCCTGCCTGGGAATCAGGAGGCTGCAGGTTCAAGTCCTGGCTCTGACATAGTGTCCCAAAATCATGAAAATATGACAAAATATATTATGCCGTCCAAAAACCATGGACTATAGTATGTCGTTTTTTCATGATTTTCATCTTTTTTTCAAATAGTCCAAAATCACGAAAAACGTCATGCTATAGTATGCCGTCCGAAAAAAATTATAACTTTGGCATGCTACAAGTCCTACATACTTACACCTAGAATCCCCATTCAAACCTATTTAGGTTCATCTTACGGTGGACATGTTTGCCTGAAAAGGAATCTTTGAAATGTTTCATAGTTTTAGAAATATAGTGCTTTCAATTTGAGAAATGTATAATGGCAGATAGTGGCACGTCAAAAAAGCGTTCACCTAGAAACTCCATTCACACATTTTATAATTCAGCTTACTGTGGAGACACATGCTGGAACTTTTTACTTTGAAATGTTTTGTAGTTTCTGAGTTATTTAAGTTAAACGCCCAATGCATTCCCAATGGCAATAGCTGAAACTTTGGCATGCTACTAGTCCTACATACATACACCTAGAAACCCCATTCAAACCTATTTAGGTTCATCTTACGGTGGACATGTTTGCCTGAAAAGGAATCTTTGAAATGTTTCATCGTTTTAGAAATATAGTGCTTTCAAATTTGAGACATTTACAATGGGGCTCAATGGCAGATATTGGCACGTCAAAAAAGCACTTTCACCTAGAAACTCCATTCACACTTTTTATAATTCAGCTTTCTGTGGAGACACATGCTGGAACTTTTTACTTTGAAATGTTTGGTAGTTTCTGAGTTATTTAAGTTAAACGCCCAATGCATTCCCAATGGCAATAGCACAAACTTTGGCATGCTACTAGTCCTACATACTTACACCTAGAAACCCCATTCAAACCTATTTAGGTTCATCTTACGGTGGACATGTTTGCCTGAAAAGGAATCTTTGAAATGTTTCATCGTTTTAGAAATATAGTGCTTTCAAATTTGAGACATTTACAATGGGGCTCAATGGCAGATATTGGCACGTCAAAAAAACACTTTCACCTAGAAACTCCATTCACACTTTTTATAATTCAGCTTTCTGTGGAGACACATGCTGGAACTTTTTACTTTGAAATGTTTTGTAGTTTCTGAGTTATTTAAGTGAAACGCCCAATGCATTCCCAATGGCAATAGCTGAAACTTTGGCATGCTACTAGTCCTACATACTTACACCTAGAAACCCCATTCAAACCTATTTAGGTTCATCTTACGGTGGACATGTTTGCCTGAAAAGGAATCTTTGAAATGTTTAATCGTTTTAGAAATATAGTGATTTTAAATTTGAGAAATTCAGAATGGGGGTCAATGGCAGATTTTGGCAAGTAAACATTTGAGTGGGGTTTGAACCCACAATCTCCAGATCATGCAGCCAGTGTGCTAAGTCACTGGTCTACTTGCTACCTGCCACAACACAGTCTGCTGTTCCCTTTGAGTACAACATTGATACAAAAATAAAATACAAAAAATAAAATAACAGGAGATTTGTCTATTGTTTCTTTTGCTGTTGTTTATCTCTAGACGTTCGAATGTTTATGAACCACAATGGAAACAAGTCTCTGGCTCTTCTGTCATTATCTATTCGGCCTTTTAAGAACAGCATGCACAGTGGTTCACTGGGTACAGAGCCTTTCTGGGAATCAGGAGGCTGCAGGTTCAAGTCCTGGCTCTGACATAGTGTCCCAAAATCATGAAAATATGACAAAATATATTATGCCGTCCAAAAACCATGGACTATAGTATGTCGTTTTTTCATGATTTTCATCTTTTTTTCAAATAGTCCAAAATCACGAAAAACGTCATGCTATAGTATGCCGTCCGAAAAAAATTATAACTTTGGCATGCTACAAGTCCTACATACTTACACCTAGAATCCCCATTCAAACCTATTTAGGTTCATCTTACGGTGGACATGTTTGCCTGAAAAGGAATCTTTGAAATGTTTCATAGTTTTAGAAATATAGTGCTTTCAATTTGAGAAATTTATAATGGCAGATAGTGGCACGTCAAAAAAGCGTTCACCTAGAAACTCCATTCACACATTTTATAATTCAGCTTACTGTGGAGACACATGCTGGAACTTTTTACTTTGAAATGTTTTGTAGTTTCTGAGTTATTTAAGTTAAACGCCCAATGCATTCCCAATGGCAATAGCACAAACTTTGAAATGCTACTAGTCCTACATACTTACACCTAGAAACCCCATTCAAACCTATTTAGGTTCATCTTACGGTGGACATGTTTGCCTGAAAAGGAATCTTTGAAATGTTTCATCGTTTTAGAAATATAGTGCTTTCAAATTTGAGACATTTACAATGGGGCTCAATGGCAGATATTGGCACGTCAAAAAAGCACTTTCACCTAGAAACTCCATTCACACTTTTTATAATTCAGCTTTCTGTGGAGACACATGCTGGAACTTTTTACTTTGAAATGTTTTGTAGTTTCTGAGTTATTTAAGTTAAACGCCCAATGCATTCCCAATGGCAATAGCTGAAACTTTGGCATGCTACTAGTCCTACATACTTACACCTAGAAACCCCATTCAAACCTATTTAGGTTCATCTTACGGTGGACATGTTTGCCTGAAAAGGAATCTTTGAAATGTTTAATCGTTTTAGAAATATAGTGATTTTAAATTTGAGAAATTCAGAATGGGGGTCAATGGCAGATTTTGACAAGTAAACATTTGAGTGGGGTTTGAACCCACAGTCTGCTGTTCCCTTTGAGTACAACATTGATACAAAAATAAAATACAAAAAATAAAATAACAGGAGATTTGTCTATTGTTTCTTTTGCTGTTGTTTATCTCTAGACGTTCGAATGTTTATGAACCACAATGGAAACAAGTCTCTGGCTCTTCTGTCATTATCTATTCGGCCTTTTAAGAACGGCATGCACAGTGGCTCACTGGGTACAGAGCCTGCCTGGGAATCAGGAGGCTGCAGGTTCAAGTCCTGGCTCTGACATAGTGTCCCAAAATCATGAAAATATGACAAAATATATTATGCCGTCCAAAAACCATGGACTATAGTATGTCGTTTTTTCATGATTTTCATCTTTTTTTCAAATAGTCCAAAATCACGAAAAACGTCATGCTATAGTATGCCGTCCGAAAAAAATTATAACTTTGGCATGCTACAAGTCCTACATACTTACACCTAGAATCCCCATTCAAACCTATTTAGGTTCATCTTACGGTGGACATGTTTGCCTGAAAAGGAATCTTTGAAATGTTTCATAGTTTTAGAAATATAGTGCTTTCAATTTGAGAAATGTATAATGGCAGATAGTGGCACGTCAAAAAAGCGTTCACCTAGAAACTCCATTCACACATTTTATAATTCAGCTTACTGTGGAGACACATGCTGGAACTTTTTACTTTGAAATGTTTTGTAGTTTCTGAGTTATTTAAGTTAAACGCCCAATGCATTCCCAATGGCAATAGCTGAAACTTTGGCATGCTACTAGTCCTACATACATACACCTAGAAACCCCATTCAAACCTATTTAGGTTCATCTTACGGTGGACATGTTTGCCTGAAAAGGAATCTTTGAAATGTTTCATCGTTTTAGAAATATAGTGCTTTCAAATTTGAGACATTTACAATGGGGCTCAATGGCAGATATTGGCACGTCAAAAAAGCACTTTCACCTAGAAACTCCATTCACACTTTTTATAATTCAGCTTTCTGTGGAGACACATGCTGGAACTTTTTACTTTGAAATGTTTGGTAGTTTCTGAGTTATTTAAGTTAAACGCCCAATGCATTCCCAATGGCAATAGCACAAACTTTGGCATGCTACTAGTCCTACATACTTACACCTAGAAACCCCATTCAAACCTATTTAGGTTCATCTTACGGTGGACATGTTTGCCTGAAAAGGAATCTTTGAAATGTTTCATCGTTTTAGAAATATAGTGCTTTCAAATTTGAGACATTTACAATGGGGCTCAATGGCAGATATTGGCACGTCAAAAAAACACTTTCACCTAGAAACTCCATTCACACTTTTTATAATTCAGCTTTCTGTGGAGACACATGCTGGAACTTTTTACTTTGAAATGTTTTGTAGTTTCTGAGTTATTTAAGTGAAACGCCCAATGCATTCCCAATGGCAATAGCTGAAACTTTGGCATGCTACTAGTCCTACATACTTACACCTAGAAACCCCATTCAAACCTATTTAGGTTCATCTTACGGTGGACATGTTTGCCTGAAAAGGAATCTTTGAAATGTTTAATCGTTTTAGAAATATAGTGATTTTAAATTTGAGAAATTCAGAATGGGGGTCAATGGCAGATTTTGGCAAGTAAACATTTGAGTGGGGTTTGAACCCACAATCTCCAGATCATGCAGCCAGTGTGCTAAGTCACTGATCTACTTGCTACCTGCCACAACACAGTCTGCTGTTCCCTTTGAGTACAACATTGATACAAAAATAAAATACAAAAAATAAAATAACAGGAGATTTGTCTATTGTTTCTTTTGCTGTTGTTTATCTCTAGACGTTCGAATGTTTATGAACCACAATGGAAACAAGTCTCTGGCTCTTCTGTCATTATCTATTCGGCCTTTTAAGAATGGCATGCACAGTGGCTCACTGGGTACAGAGCCTGCCTGGGAATCAGGAGGCTGCAGGTTCAAGTCCTGGCTCTGACATAGTGTCCCAAAATCATGAAAATATGACAAAATATATTATGCCGTCCAAAAACCATGGACTATAGTATGTCGTTTTTTCATGATTTTCATCTTTTTTTCAAATAGTCCAAAATCACGAAAAACGTCATGCTATAGTATGCCGTCCGAAAAAAATTATAACTTTGGCATGCTACAAGTCCTACATACTTACACCTAGAATCCCCATTCAAACCTATTTAGGTTCATCTTACGGTGGACATGTTTGCCTGAAAAGGAATCTTTGAAATGTTTCATAGTTTTAGAAATATAGTGCTTTCAATTTGAGAAATTTATAATGGCAGATAGTGGCACGTCAAAAAAGCGTTCACCTAGAAACTCCATTCACACATTTTATAATTCAGCTTACTGTGGAGACACATGCTGGAACTTTTTACTTTGAAATGTTTTTTAGTTTCTGAGTTATTTAAGTTAAACGCCCAATGCATTCCCAATGGCAATAGCACAAACTTTGGCATGCTACTAGTCCTACATACTTACACCTAGAAACCCCATTCAAACCTATTTAGGTTCATCTTACGGTGGACATGTTTGCCTGAAAAGGAATCTTTGAAATGTTTCATCGTTTTAGAAATATAGTGCTTTCAAATTTGAGACATTTACAATGGGGCTCAATGGCAGATATTGGCACGTCAAAAAAGCACTTTCACCTAGAAACTCCATTCACACTTTTTATAATTCAGCTTTCTGTGGAGATACATGCTGGAACTTTTTACTTTGAAATGTTTTGTAGTTTCTGAGTTATTTAAGTTAAACGCCCAATGCATTCCCAATGGCAATAGCACAAACTTTGGCATGCTACTAGTCCTACATACTTACACCTAGAAACCCCATTCAAACCTATTTAGGTTCATCTTACGGTGGACATGTTTGCCTGAAAAGGAATCTTTGAAATGTTTCATCGTTTTAGAAATATAGTGCTTCTAAATTTGAGAAATTCAGAATGGGGGTCAATGGCAGATTTTGGCAAGTAAACATTTGAGTGGGGTTTGAACCTACAATCTCCAGATCATGCAGGCAGTGTGCTAGGTCACTGATCTACTTGCTACCTGCCACAACACAGTCTGCTGTTCCCTTTGAGTAGCCTGGTTAATAAACCAGACCGAATCAGCCGTTGGCAAAAAAAAGTTGCCTACCAGCGGATTACGGTCTGGCGAGGCTCAGTAGCACGCCTCTTTCCTACAGCAGAGAACAGGTCGGACCAATCGGGACACGGTATGCAATATAGGCGGGCTTTGGTACAGTGACGTTCAATGCTTGAGACCTTTGACTGACAGTAGCTCTGACCAATAAGCCTATCTCACAGAATTTCCCCGCCCCCCTAAATACGCCCCCTTTCGGGGTTAGTGGTGATAGCGTGACGTCACTCCATAGACGCTACATGTTAAAAGAGGTTATTTAAGAAGTCTACAACTTTTGTTTTCTCAAGGTAAGGTTTGTTCTATCTTCTCGACCTGATTAACCATCTTGTTTGCTTCATAATAATATTGGTCTGTCACATTTTTACATTAGAAAATGTACTTAGATTCTCCAGAGAAAAAAACGTGTAAATGCCCATGTTAAAGTCACCACTATTTACCGGAAGTGGGCGTGAAAAACGGGCTGTGAGATAGGCCTATTGCGTCGAAGAGAAAATGTTCCCCGGGAAATGAAATCCAAGTGGAGCCAGCCCAGACTGATATACCGCGACAGTGTTGTGTGATATTAGTCTGGCTTATTAGCCAGGCTACCCTTTGAGTACAACATTGATACAAAAAAAAATACAAAAAATAAAATAACAGGAGATTTGTCTATTGTTTCTTTTGCTGTTGTTTATCTCTAGACGTTCAAATGTTTATGAACCACAATGGAAACAAGTCTCTGGCTCTTCTGTCATTATCTATTCGGCATTTTAAGAACAGCATGCACAGTGGCTCACTGGGTACAGAGCCTGCCTGGGAATCAGGAGGCTGCAGGTTCAAGTCCTGGCTCTGACATAGTGTCCCAAAATCATGAAAATATGACAAAATATATTATTCCGTCCCAAACCATGGACTATAGTATGTCGTTTTTTCATGATTTTCATCTTTTTTTCAAATCCTCCAAAATCATGAAAAACGACATGCTATGGTATGCCGTCCGAAACCATGAACTATAGTATGTCGTTTTTTCATGATTTTCATCTTTTTTTCAAATAGTCCAAAATCACGAAAAATGTCATGCTATAGTATGCCGTCCGAAAAAAATTATAACTTTGGCATGCTACTAGTCCTACATACTTACACCTAGAATCCCCATTCAAACCTATTTAGGTTCATCAATACGGTGGACATGTTTGCCTGAAAAGGAATCTTTGAAATGTTTCATAGTTTTAGAAATATAGTGCTTTCAATTTGAGAAATTTATAATGGCAGATAGTGGCACGTCAAAAAAACATTTTATAATTCAGCTTACTGTGGAGACACATGCTGGAAAGTAACAAGACAACTCACCCCTTTTACACCTCCAAGTGCAGACATCTCACCCAGAAAGTCAAGACAGCTCACCAAGAGTGACGTGAATTGTCCCCCAAAAACCCTTGTAACATTAGTTACAATTAAGTTATCCATTAGTCCCCAAAAGAACGTGTGTGTGTGTGTGTGTGTGTGCGTATAACTTCCTCTTATAAGTGTGTGTGTGTGCATAACAAGTGGTGAAACTAAAACAAATGAACAAGTGACCAAAATGTGGAGTGACCAAGATCTGATGGGTCTATTAGCATCATCACTGTACGTTAGTACCCGCCCGGACCCTAATTGTATATCAGCTGTTCTGTGCGCAATTCTGTTCCGCTTTGAAGTATAAATGTCTCCTAGGGTGCACCTCACTATATGCCTACTAGCCAACACACAAGAGGAGGTTGAATGGACTGAAACCAGCGCTCCCCAAAACAACAGGTTTGGAGATCTGTTGGGAATTGATTACATTAAACAGTCACCCGTGCGCCCAGTCCCAATGTTTGTAAACAAATAATTGGTCTATAGGCTACTCTGTATCTTGAACTACAAGTACATACAGTAGTGAATAACCACTGAAGCCTTCCCGTGTTAATGCCACGCTCAATTCGGCAAGGCAACGTTTATTTGTATAGAAGGCTGGGTGGAAAATAAATGGACAGAGCTGCTGGCTTGTGAAAAGCATAGAGGTAATAGAGAAAAGGAATGATGGTGAAATGTTGGATTTTTGGAATCGTGTGTGCTCTTTCTCTCTCCCCATGTTTATTTATAGGCTATAACACATTTCGAATCATATCTCTGCTATCGGTAAGAAACCACTTAACTCCAAAATGTTCATTTTTCAGGAAATGAAAAATATAAATCTTTCAGGGAATTAATTAAGAAAAGCTTATGTTTTTCAAACAAAGCAATACTGCCTCATCAAAGTTGGTGTTGGAGTTAGTTGTTTTAGCAGACAGTTTGAGGGTCCAATGGAGTTAAGAGGTTTTGTCCGAAGCGCTTTTTACTATTTTTCATCGGTTCAATATTTTCAAAACAACACACAGAAGGGTATCCAATAGCACTGATTTATGCAAAAAGAAAATCAAAAACCTGGAGTTAGGTGGTTTCCTCCCGACAGCAACGATACTGTATGAAGGCAAATTCAAAGTGCTTTACATGATATATAGTAATTGTGGTACTATTTCTCACACTATGAGAATCTTCAGAGGTATCATATTGTGAACGTAGCCTCAGGTGGGTCACTAACGTCAGGAGCCTTTCTCCTGTTTCTGTATGTATACGGCTTGATGTATGGTACAAGTACACCCTGTTCTGCCTACAACACAGATATGGAACCTTAAAATTCACCATTATGCATAAAAAGGAAACAGCTGTAGGCCTGGATCTAAAAGTTTATTATACATCATATAGTCTGAGTAGTAGTAGTCTATAGTAGTTTGTCTAAAACTATATGTGGGAGACATGATCTGGAATTGAACCTGCAACCCTGACGATGTCTGTGTGATGTTGTCAGTGATTGAGGGCAGCAGAGTATTTAACACTGGGCTTGCTATTAGCGCTAATGCTTCCACTGCTCATGAGCTCACACAGTTGAGAGGACTGGCTAGGGTTTCATGTTTTGGAACGGCCCTGTGCGGGGAATCCAAACAGTCCTGCCTGTATTCTCTAAATGCTGATGATGAATTGAGCGACAGGATGAATAGGCGCTGTGTTATGAGCATTCTTTCACACCACAAGATCCCCCCATCACACTCTCTACGGATAAGGAAAGGGGGAAAGGGGGGGGGGGGGGGGGGGGGCAGCGGGTGGGGTTAGACCACGTGTAGTAACGTGTTGTACCATGTACAATCTCCTCCAACCCACCACCTCCTCCTCCTCCTCCTCCAGCTCTCTGGCATTTGGTTTATGTCTCTGGTCTGGGTTCCCAGAATGGGCTGGACTTGCTGCACATGCCTCTGCTCATTTTTTCACCCCTTTCCTTTTATTTTACAGAGCATAGACTGTGAGTTAAGAGCTCCCCAGAGGCCTGCATGCCCTCCACACTCCGGTGAGCAGCCACTACGTCATTCCAGTGGGTCACCCCAGGTAGGGGGAAATGTGCCTATTGCTCCATCACTAACTATACCAGCCTTTGTCAGGTCTGGACTGCAGCTGGTTCCCCGACCCCGACAGTCCTTTTCTCATGGTCTTTATTTGATTTATTCGAACCTGGGTCTCCCACATGGAAACTAAACAGAGCCAAGCATCATCCCCACTAGCCTAAAGGGGAATCCCCCCCCCGCCGGGGGAGAGGATAAGCCTCCGCCACCCAACCAGGTCACCAATGTAACGCCGGGGTGTGAAGGGGATAGGCCTACTGTATTAGGCTTACAGCCTCTTCAAGCAGAGGCTTTTAGCCACTCTGCCACCCATAAAAGGTAGGTTATAGTGGCTTATACTTGGTATCAGCTGAGTAACATTTTCTATCCCAGTGTTTCTAAACCTGTTCAGGCCCCCTAAAATAATCATATTTGAACTGGGGACCCCCCCAAAATAATCATATTTGACCTGGGGACCCCCCCAAAATAATCATATTTGACCTGGGGACCCCCCCCCCCCCCAAAATAATCACATTTGACGCTGTGCATGGATATATCCCACCTATAGGCTGAGGAAGAAATGCCACTTGACTATTTGTTTAATTATGTTCTCTGTTATCTGCTGTTTACAGGTTGTTTCATGTGTACATTTAGATGCTGCATGCATGGTGAAGGGTGTGTGAGTAGACGATTGCAATGTGACAATATTTACGTAAGGCAGAAAACAACAGATTAAGCACAGCCTACTGGAGAGGATGGCTTTGTAGAAGTGGAAGAGGCACATGGTTTCAGCAGACTTCTGTATAGTAGGCCAAGGAACATACACTATAATAGTGAGCTATTATGCTTAGTTTCCCTTGACACTGCATACTGCCCAACTTCTGGCCTCTCCCCTTCTGACTGTGTAGCCCCTCCGGCTTCAAATCATCCACCATTGCTCCATTGCAGAAAAAAAGCAAGGTGACCGTACATGATTGGCCGCCCCCAACCCTTGTTTCATTGATGGATTTCATACCTCCCTTTCTAAAATGTGGTTTCAGTCACTCCCCATGCGCGTGAGTGAGGTGCACGTGTGTCCCTCTGCACATAATGGGAAAGATGTGATGCGCACGCACGCACGTACGCACGCACGCACGCACGCACGCACGCACGCACGCACACACACTATTTTCTCTGTAAATTTTGCTTAAGTGGGGATTGAACGTGACCTTTCCATTACAGTAGATTATCTCGGATTCTAGGTCACGCTGCTGCCCAATAGGAAAAACCAACAATGACCAGACAATACAACTGGACCCCTCGGTTTAAGGCCAACAGGTCTTCAATATAGTTCTATTAGTCATAAAAACCAAGTGCAGAGCTGAGGGACTTGGATAAGGTGATAATTGATGAAGTGCAGCCCTGGGGGAACAATAGTGTTTAGACATAGTAAAATCCTCAGTGTTAATTTACCCATATGGGTAGAATGTGTCCACTGTTATTACAGAGTTAAATGAAGACTTTCAAGGATTTCACTGTGCAGCTGTTCTTAGCTGGGGGTGCCAGCATCCACAGGGAGTATTATATAACTCTTCAGACTGTTTTGACATAGGTTGTCCTATCTGGACTCAAAGGGTCCAGGCGTCTGTCAACACACTCCAAACGTTGGTCATGGGGGCGAGCCAGGGTCGGGTAAACACACAACGCTTGTGGCAACCGACTGGGAACTGGCCGTGCTTCCTGGTGCGCTCAAACAGGTGGAGGCAACAATACAATGTCTCCACTGATGGTGCTGCACCGCTGTTGTCTGCCAATTCCTCTCTCAGCTACAGACGCTCGATGGAGGACTGCGGCCTTGGTGGGTGAACCGTGTGAGGCCTGCTGAATCAAAGATTTGGCTGGACAAACGGAACTCAATCACCTGCATGAGTTTGAAAGAACGAAGGAAAACCAGTGATGTTACAGAGGGCGAACTAAACGTGGCAGAGCTACCTCGCGTGAGAGCAGCGCGGCACTTGTACAGCAGTTCTCTAGTTACAATAGTTAGTTACAATACAGATAGGTACAACGTCCAGTGTTCAAGTAACTATGACTGTTGCCAAAGTTCGGATGTTACGTGTGTGAGTGACGTCCACACACCGTTGACCCACAAGGACATTTTAATATAGGATTGAGAACATCAGAAGAAAATGCACACATCGATCCATTCAATGAGTCACCTCTCTTTTCTACTTTCTTCACTGCTAGAACCTAGAAGGTACAGCATGCAATCCACCTGCCCCCTGACACCCTACCACTCTGGCCAAGAGTTCCCCCTCTTTAAGTGTCAAATGTATTTATAATAGAGACAAATATAGTATCCAACATCCTGTGCAGAAGCAATGAATCAGGGACGGCTTAAATGTAACAGCCCAAGTTCATTAACAGTTCACTAAAACATGAAGTGGTTTGAATACCAGTCTAGACACAAATGAAGCAATGTTAGAATTTAAAAATGGGACGAGAGGCTAAACTGAGCTTCCAGACATTTCCCGACTGAAACAGACATGAACCCATCATTGGGTCCAGTGAATGTCAACAGAGATCATTACTACCTACTGAGAGATGTGTTGCACACATGAGAGCAGCTGAACGGCATGTTGATGACGTCAAACTCACGTTGCTTCACACAGTATACTCGCTCCTCGTGGGAGGTCCTACTGACCTAAACCATCGCTATCTTTTAGCTACAGCGATATCAGGATATTTATGAGGAAAACGCTACTTCAGCCAAAAGCCACAATATCCCGCCCCCGGTTAATATCTGAGTCACATCCACAGTCAAAACAGCCTGCTCTTCACACAGAGGTCCATATCACGGACCACCAGCGCATCACTCGCTGGCCCCATAAGTCAAGCCAACACTCTGTGGAGCCCTGACCCTTGTTCTACACGCCTGTGGCTGTACAACCACCCCTGGCTCCACAGATAACTTCCCTGGCCATTGCTATGTGGTGGTGGGTGTGCTTGTTTAGCGTTATAAAGCGACAGCGGTTGGTTGATCTCGCCACGCTTTCATCAAGGCTTACTCATCGCCACAGCTGTGCAGACGATGACTCCATGGCTGAAGGCACGTGTGCGGTGCCTGCTCACATGGACCCATCATCTCTTCCTCCTTTCCTTCAATCACCTCCTCCTGTTGCCTCCAGGGTTGGTTTGTTGGTTTCCCGACAGACAGCGCTCCAGTGACTGCCTTTAACTGCACTCCAGAGTCCATGGCGGGCTTGGAATTTCTGACCGAGTGCCACAAAGACACATTATCGCCTTGTATGGCGTTGTGTGTTCGAAAAACCTCAGGGGAAAGTGACGGCTGGGCATTTTGTCCACACTTTCCTAAAAAGCAGGGCGACTAGAGGGTAACTGGGAGGTCACACACACACACACACACACACACAAACACACCCCTGTATTTAGACGGTAGGCCTTCAGGAGTCAACGTGGCATTATTTGTGTTCCTGATGTGTAATTTAAATGACAAGAATGTTAATGCAAAATCAGTTGATGGTGCTTGTGTTTGTCACAAATATAATCAAATAAAGTGGTGTGTTTATGGTTAGCATAGTCATTCATATTGTCAGTACCAGTCATTAATAGTCAGAAATAAATTAGTACCAGTCATTAAAATAGTCGGCACCATAATCATTAAGCACCAAAGTCAGTGCCACAGTCATTAAACAGCACAGTAGTTCTTAAACATATTCACTGCAGGAAGTGTTTCAGTATCATGTCAGTATGTTTTACTATGTTTAAGACATGGATCAGTCTATAGTCTGGTGTTTGTTTTAAACTGCCATGGATCACTGGGATCAGTCTATAGTCTGGTACGTGTCTCACAACGTTTCAACCCAAGACAAAGACCTGCCATCTCAGGTTTACTTCACGTGTATGAAGTACTTAACCTGACTCCGCCAGATGGGGCAGCAGAGAGTACACTGTTCCCATCTGGGAACTCTCAGGCAGACTTGATGCCCGGCCACAAAATCGGGATCAAGGCAGCACTGTGTATGCCTTGATCCCGCCTCTAGCTGCCGCTGATTGGCCAGGCCGTTTTGTGGCCGGGCATCAAGTCTGCCTGAGAGTTCCCAGATGGGAGCAGGAGGGGGGAACCCAGTGTACTCTCTGCTGCCCCATCTGGCAGAGTCAGGTTATGAAGTACTAGTAGGAGACCGGAATCAGGTTGGAGTACATTCATTCCAATGGAAGAGTGAACGTGAACACAGCTTCTGAACGATTTAGTGTCACTGTAATAAATGTTGGACCCGATCGCCACAAGCCACACAATATTCCCAAGATGAAGAAAATCGACTTTATCGACTTTCCTCTGTCCCTGCAACACATTAGTAGCACCATAGGACATTCACAAGATTTTCCGTCAGACACCAGCACCCACTTAAAAGGCCATTAGTAGGATTTGTGTGCCATTTCACCTCTAGTGACAATTGGTTTTCAACCTGACATGATCTGTCTAGTTTGTCCTTTTACTTTGTTTAAAACTGTCATGGATTAGTCTGTAGTACCCACGATACCGACATGTTGCTGACCATGTCGCTATCCATGATACTGACATTTCCCCATAACCAGCATCACCTTCTCTGGCCAGGACCTTCCCCCCTATCATCTGTCGTCACCAACCTGGGTGTCAGAATGGATCCCCACCTCAACTTTGAGGCCCACATGAAACATCTGCTTAATGTGGGCTTTTGGGAGTTCAACAGGAGTTCCGTAGTTGTAGATGGCAGGGAGGAATCACTACAGCAGCAGCTGCTGGTATTATAGTAAGTGCTGAAAATGTAAACCAGTGGAAAAGTACAGGATTAGCAACTGAAATAAACACATGACAACGAGCCTTCCAATATATATCATTTTTGTATTTTTATTGTACCAACAGAAAAAATTAACATTTTAAACAAAAAGTATGTAAAACATTCCCTGTCTGTACAGGG
The DNA here is from genome assembly GCF_951216825.1 of Electrona antarctica. NCBI lineage: Eukaryota > Metazoa > Chordata > Actinopteri > Myctophiformes > Myctophidae > Electrona > Electrona antarctica. Next base: position 41,993,078 of record NC_136812.1, read on the forward strand.
AGGCAACGTGTAGGAGAAAGGAGGGATAGGGAGGAGTGGGTAGGAGAGATGCAAAATGGGGAACACATGCTGGAACATCAGTTGTTTTGTAACACCACCTGAGGAACAGAAAGAACACAATAGTGTTAAACCCTACACTTTTTTGAACCTCAATCTTTGTTTAAAATCAGATTTATTGCTACAGTAGTTACACAAACTCTCCCTATCACGCATAAACACAAATTTCAAAACCACGTTCCTAATTTTACACAATTTGATTAAAACAATGTCATGAGCCTGACTAGAACCTTGGGAAAATGCATCTCTGTTGGTTAAGTCTGACTAGAATCCTGGTGAGAATTGGCCTTACATTATTTTTTTAAGTGAACCAGTTATTACATTACTTCAAGTGCACAAGACACAGCAACAGAACCAGCCTTCACTAGTAGCGTCTGTCGAGAGGCACTACAACCTCCTAAAGGCATGACAGACTATGCAACAATGCTTAATTTGGTTTCCGACACCTCATCCCTCTCATCACACATCACTGAGATTCTGCATGGGAGGTAGGTGATGCCAGTCCAACATAAACACCAATGGATGCCAGGCTTCATTAAGCAACAAGCTTTGTTGGTGAGCTCGCCCTCAGAGCTAGCGTCTAGAGATGCCAGGAATGTTTACATTCCTCAGGTAGTGATGGGTGAAAGTAGGTTGGGCTTTGGAACAGAGGGCTTACGACGTACCATTACTGTATGTCTTATCTCTGGAAAATCTCTCTATTCGTCGTACAACAAATATTTAGGGCTTACGTGATTGCCATGCGAGACATGACCTGTGGCAGGATCTAAATGTCTCCGTAGAAGAGCAGGGAGACCAAACACAATCAACCCAATTGTAAAAGTTATATTGTAACATACTCTACCATACAGAAAGTTACATTTTATTCATAAAAAAGGTGCATAGTGCTGCTTTAAGATTAGTTATTGGTTCTAAATATGGGTTTTGATATACCCGTATTGTGCCGAATATAAGACGACTCCGATTATAAGACGACCCCCATTTTTCAAGACTCATTTGTGGAAAAAGAACATTGAATGTCAAATAGTCTAGTCCCCGATTATAATACGACCCCGTTTTTTAGGATATTTCCATTGGGAAAGAAATCTTCAGGCAAATGGGGTAATTTCCGTTCATTGCCCTGCTGTATGATGGGTTGTGCGAGACATGCCTTTTCACTCGTCGATGTACTCGAATGGCTCTGGGGGCTCGGGCTCCTGCTCCTCCTCCTCGATCTTGGGGCCGTGGGCGGAGACTGGCTCCACTAGCTCCTCCTCCTCCTCGCTAGTGTCTCTCATGATGATGATGCCGCCCGTGGTCAGCTGGTACACACGTAACAAACACCAGCAATAATGTCAGTTACACAGGTGAGGTAACGCCAATGTCAAGACGTACGTTAAGTCGACAAGGGTTAGTATAAAATAGCTCAAGGCTGTATTGCTGATTACTTATGTTAGGACCCCCGCAGTGGTGTCCGGTTAGAACTTAAACCAGGATGCTTTGACTTCTGCCTTCTCCCTGAAGCCGACCCTCTATATATTCTCCGACCAGGCTTGTCACGATGACTAAGCCAGTTAGATCTATCCATATATGGTTCTATCCATATATGGTTCTACCATATCTATCGATATCAGCACTAGGTCGGCTCGGGCCCAAATATAGGGATTGTCATACTAAACATGTCATATATCATATAGCCCAACGTCCTAGTCAGAGTCTTCGTTACAGTTAGTGTAAATAAACCTTTCGTCTGCTAAAAGTCTAAAATGTAAATGGTACATAGCCAGACAAGGTTCCCACCTTTGCCACAATAAAAGTGTTTATTTTAGTACACAAATGGAATTTGTCCATTTGGTTCCATTTGTACACTGTTCAGCGTCACATTAAAACTAAGAATGTTACTGTGTAATGTCTTCTTGATTCTCAGTCAGTGGAACAAACTAAATCCACAGTTGTTTAACCCCCCCCCCCCCCCCCCCGCTCTCAACATGGGACTTGTGCTTATGCAATAGCTGGAAAAATGTAAGTATTCATATGGGGCTTAGAGCAGCGTAAACTACCATGACTCAGCCCTGAGAGGAACACAGAGAGAGAGAGAGAGAGACAGTGGTTCAGCAAGCTAGTGTGCATACCAAATAGAAATGGATTCATCTGTGACATCATGGGTTCAACTCTGGTTCAAATGCTTTGTGGTGTACGTCACAACCCCGCTATGACAGGTGTTTCCTGACTCTTTTTTACAGGGTCTGGTGGTGGTGGGCCCAATCGGAGCACCTTTGTTAAGTTGCAGTATTTTGGTGCTAGTGATGTTTAATGTAATTTAATGAAAAAATCTGCTTAGAATAGGCAATGTAACAATATATCGTATATCTATATGTCGATATAAACTGGTGACAATTTAAATCGATTCAATCAAAACATGTAACAGCAGTTAAACTTGCAATAGAGTTAAACTTGTGTAAAAGGTTTCCTGTCTTTTGCTTGCTAGTAGTTACAGACTATTGAAAAGAGGATAGTACAGTTGGCTTATCTACCTCAGGATTGAAAAGAGGTTATTATTGTGGTTAAAAATCAGGAGTTGAGATTTGTGGAGAAAATACTGGATTTGTGTAGGAGAAACAATAATACATTTTTTTTCGGTCATTTGTCTGGAAATGTATTTTGTGTTTAAAAAATCGTATCGTGAACCTAATATCGCGATTCGAATTGTATTGTGCGTTGAGTGAATTGCTACATGCCTAGTTTAGAATGATTTATCATGGATCTGAGATGCTTATGCCTTTGACACAGTGCTTATTGATATGACTGAGCGTACCGGTTTGAAGGGCTGGTATCGGCAGGTCTCAGGCATGTTGAGGACTTTGAGCTGGGCCGGCATCACCCTGGCCGGGTTCTCCAGCAGCTGGAAGTTGGGCTCTGGCTCTTTCTTCTTCTCCTTTTCCTTTTCTTTCTCCTTCTCCTTCTCTTTTTCCTCCTTCTTCTCCTTCTCATCCTCTTTTTTATCCTCCTTTTTATCCTCCTTTTTATCCTCCTTTTTGTCCTCCTTTTTGTCCTCCTTTTTATCTTCTTTTTTCTCCTCCTTTTTCTCCTCCTTTTTCTCCTTCTCAGCATCCTGCACCTCCTGAATGTCAACCAAACCAGAAAGAAAAGCAAACGGTTTTGTTTTAACCCATTCAGGCCTGACGTCGAAATAAAAAAAACGTTCGCTTTGAAAGAATATATATTCAAAGATTTGTGCCGCATTTTTACGATTTTTCAAAAATAGCAGACCTACAAGTTCATAGCGCGCCACTCGGTGGCGCGCTATGAGCTTGTAGATCTGCTATTTTTCAATAGCTAAAGTATAACATAATGCTTAGTTAAAACACCAAAAGGGGTTCCCGCCCAAAATGGGTTTAAAGCTATAATATGACACACATGCGTCCTCAGGTCTAAATGGGTTAACTTCAGAGAACCCATCTCATTTGCAGGGATAGCGAGTTTTCACGAGGTTGTTTATTTTTCTCTCGTTATAAATTGATTATAAATTGATTGTCCTTGGTAGCGAGTGATTCGTCTGCAGCTTGTTGGGTAATTCAGAAAACAATAGTGTATGCAACTCCAGTTAACAATAATCTGTCTCAGAGCAAAGCATTTCTACTCCTTGCAGACTGTGTGACCACACACACACACACACACACACACACACACACACACACACACACACACACACACACACACACACACACACACACACACACACACACACACACACACACACACACACACACACACACACACACACACACACACACACACACACACACACACACACACACGCACACACTAGAGCGACCATGTATTACCATGAATTAACTAAAGAGAGGGGTAGAGGGTATTCATTACTGCATCATTTGGAGTAGTGGCTGTAATAGAACAGCTGCATCCAATTGATAACACATGATTGGACACCATCAGGTTAGACCAAGGACTTCTACATAACCTGGCCAAGAAGCGAGAACTGGCGAAATGTGAACTCAGCGACCCGCTCTGTCTGACCCCATAGAGTCAAGCCAAATAAATCAAAACATGTGTGATGTGAGGTGGTCTGGACAAGTCCAGGCCCCGTCACTCAGCACCAGGGCTGCAACCTAGCATGGTGGAGCTAATCAAACACGCTGCTTAACGTCCCGACAAACTGCACCACTGAAAGCTATATACTGGACCTGGGCTGACAGCCGCTGTCCAATGTGTGTGAGTGAACTAGCGGAGCCTCCCAGCAGATCTGAGGGCAGTTAAATGGGCCTTAACAGCACGCAAAGACCTACCCTTTTAACCTTAAGACTTTTCCCAGGAATAGTTTTAAGTGATGCCTAAACATTATTTCCCATTTATCTACCAGCTTCTTCATTGTTTATTTTATTAGTACAATTACATTTTGTGGTTTTGTTTAAGTGAAACCTTGCTTCTTATGTGTTGTGTATGTGCATTCACTTGTTGTGTTCTGCTGCATTTTAACAACATGAAATCTACCTCATGAATTAAGATCGACTGCACGTGTGTGTGTGTGTGTGTGTGTCAGGAAATACACAAATGTCAGTGTGCGCTTCAGTCTGTGGCAATCTGGAGCGTAGCGGATGAAATACTGCCACCAGTGCTATGAACCACAATATTATATAATCTTGAACAAATTACCACCAGGCAGACATAAATGCTGTTGCAAGTTGTCTGTAATAGGAAAGATTTTCCAGTTTTACAAGCCAGTTGGCCAGGTAACCCTGCACTGTAGAAAACTTAATTGGGTGATGAAACAGTCGGTGGCTTGTAAACTTTGAGAGGAAACGACCACAAACAAAAGCTACTTCCTAACCTTTAACTATAACACAAACTGAAGACTTTCACTGATATGAAAAACAATAAAACAAACAAACTAGCAAATAAAATGAGGAAACCAAATACGCTGGGTGGAAGGAAGAGGTGTCACTTTCTGGTTGGTGTGTGTGTGTGTGTGTGTGTGTGTGTGTGTGTCGTTAGCGTGTGTGGTCTGCTCCCGTGTGATCAGACACTCACCACTTCCATTTTTTCCTCTTCTTTCTCTTTCTTCTCCTTTTCCTTCTTCTTGGCTTTAGCTGTGATGGAGAGAACAGCAGTAGAGACCTGGTAGACAGAAGAGACAATAAGAAAGACAGAGTTGGAGAAAGAGCATGAAGCCAATTATTTAGTTCAAATGTTAGACTATAAGAGTGAACTACATTAACCCATTTTGACCTGAGATCAGATTCTTAAAATGTTTTCTACATCCTGACAGTTTCCTGAAAAAGCTATGTTTCTATGTCAGTCGTTCTTCAATTTTTCAAAAATAAAGCATAACATAATGCTAACACCAAAAGGGGTTCCCGCCCAAAATGGCTTAAGGTGACAGGGTTGTTGAAATAATAATTAAATACAATGGCCAAATGAATGAAGTTATGAAAACCTCAGAGGAAACATTTAAATACACCCAAATGTACAAATAAGTGAGATGAACATGTTTCTTTTCAGGCCAGCTGCCTGGTGTGGAGAGGCCCCCGTTTGGCCCTGAGACAGAGTGATGTAGGGGCATTTATTTCAGTTACCTTCTCCTTCTCTTTCTCCTTGGGCACCTCCAGGGCCGGCGGGTAGGCGAAGGTGGAGGGCTTACAGTTAGAGCGATACTGGACCTTTGGCATCTGCAGGAGAAGAAAGAAAACATTACATTAAACCCTTAAATTGTCCCAAATAGTGGTACAGTGATTATATTTGAAGTTTATTAACTATCGACGATTTGTTTATTTAACTAGAGTAGGTGGTATTTTATATAGAATTTATAGATGTTCAGTGTCACAGTTTTAACATGGCCTACAATTGTATTTTATTTATTTTGCGTTTTATGGTCTGTTCACTTGTGCATTTTATCACCGTCAATGTCTGGGATCTTGGACTCATCGAGCATCATTCTCGGTTCTTCTCTACCGTCAACCAGTCCAAATATGCATCCATATACGGTCCAGTCCCCACTTTGACCTGCACTGTGTTTGCAGACAGCCTTCTGATCACAGAGCTGCTAATCTTGCATCACAATACCTGTGGAAAGCCTGGTTTCCATTTTTAACCATCCATCCGATTCAGTCTGCCTAATCCCAAACCATATCCGGTCATTTCCACACACATAGACGCACGCACACAGACAGTTTTTGAATCTGCCGATTGTCTCGAAACCAGAAATGCAGAGTGGCAAAGCTAACAGAACCCAGTCTACAAAATGGCCCAGACAATAAATGACTCCAGAAGATGGGTTGTGCTGCAGGACATATTGACTAGAAGGCATTTTCATTACAATCACTCTATAGTTCACCTCATTCGATGCTGCACAGAGTCGCTTTTGAGCATTACATTTAATGAGCATTGTGCTGACAACTGTGCAATTCTTTGCAATCAATGAAAAGGTGCTCCCTGCCTACGTTGCATCTGATGGCTGCATCGAGCTTCGATTCTCGCTGGTGAATGCACACGTTAACTCGCATCTAATGCATTACAGTAATGAGAAATAAATTCCATGTTGCCATTCCATTGTTTTTTATATAGGCTATTCACTCCTGCCAAGAAATAAATTCACATTCGCTATTAAATGTAATGTACAAAAGGCATATGGTCCACTCACTCGCTACATACAGTTTGCCGTCGCCTTTGCTTGTACGATATAACCATATAAATCTACTTAAAGGGAAACTTCACCATTTTTGCAAAAATAAATAAATGTTAATGACTTTCTTGGGGGTCTTTATGTGTGTAATATGTGGTTTTAGATTTGAGCAGTGAGCCCAGTGTCTCTGATGTCATGGACACTGGGCTCACTTAATTCCTGGACTACATGTTGTCTCCTTAAAGTATATATTAATAGAGACTACACCGGATTTCTCCTCTCATCCACTTGCATTAAGTTGCTCAAAAGCGCATGAGGCGATTTCACTTCTCCTTCCGGGTAGGAACAGAGTGCATTCTGGGACTGGATTGGGCCAAATCGTGAACGCGCTGGCCGTTGACTATCATTGCACGCGTTCACATATTATGAAACAGCGTTCACGTGTCATCATGAACATGCGCAATGATAGTCAACGGACCAGCATTGGCTCCAAGCTGAAATACCAAATTCGGCCACTATGTCCATTTCGCCTCAGGGTTTCCTCCGGGTGCCGTCTCTATTAATATATACTCTAAGGTTGTCTCAGTAAGACAGTCCTCCCCTATCCACAAGGAGGAGCAGTGCACTAAACCATTATGGGAATTGTAGTCCAGGAAGGAAGTGAGCCCAGTGTCCATGACATCAGAGACACTGGGCTCACCATAGATATATATATAAAGGCTAGATGGCTCAAGGCGGAGTCTCTGACGTACCGGTAGTTCACCCGGCAGCCATCTTGCTTCGGGGCTACAGTACAGTATGTTCTATGGCAGCTCAAACAAAAACAGTCATAACTCCCTCAAATCTTGATTTGATTTACAAACGGGTTGGTTTATTAGAAAACGTCAACGTCTTTATGATTCAGGACGCTTATCTGCTTAATTTTGTTTTTTATATGAACGTCGTATAAAAGCATATAAGTATGCGGACGTCTGACGTTTATAACAAACCAAACTGTTTGAAAATCAGTTGAAAATTGAGCAAGTTATGGTTATTTAAAAGTATATGCCCTATAGACACAATGTTATGCTCCCCCGAAGTAAGATGGCCGTCCCCGTAGCAACGTCGCTCTCCATTGGCCAGAGTGCGGGTGAGCCATCTAGCTTTCTTATATATATCTATGGGGCTCACTGCTAAAATCTAAAATATCTAAAACCACATATTACACACAAAGACCCCCAGGAAAGTGTTCTAAATCTTAAACGTCATTAACATATTTTTTTTTGCAAAAAGGGTGAAGTGTCCCTTTAAGTTTGCTAAAGTTACATTTATTAAGAACATGTGATGCAAAGGAATGACTGGTACAGAATTGTGGCATTTGCGCAGACTAGAATGCACTGCAAAATGACTCTAAGCTGCATAATCAATTAATATAGTCAAATCACAATAGAACAAATTTATATTCAGACACTCCTAATGCTTGCTTTTTTCAAAACATTGCACACTAAATGTGCCCTGTGGAGCAGGGCAGAAAGTCAGGTTGATTCAATGCTGATGGCAATGAATGCAACATGTTGGTAGTGGATTCTAATATCAGAGCAGAGGCGATGATTAGATTTCGATATAAAAATAACCAGGAGCCTCGCAGATTGCAGCTAACAAGGACGGACGACAGTGTGACAGCGATGCTGTTCTGTGGTGATTAGAACGGCTGGTGGAAAAGCCCTGCAAGCGTGACAATGTCATACCTAGGTTATTGTGTCACAGAAATCCTTGGCTTTAAATGTGCCAAGAGCTAATTGTGTCCAAAGCCCCCGACGTGTCATGTTGATCCTGGGGCATCAGTGTACTGAACAGTATATGCGTGTGGGGTCCAGCATCCCCGTCATCCCTGGATGCCGTGTTTATAGACCCGTCTATGAAGAGGCTTTAGTTTCCGGACATGCAATACATGTTGGTTGTTGCTTTGATATAGTGTGTGCTTAAATGTGACTTACTTTTCCAGCTCCGAACATTCTCAATACATTTGGAGAATTTCACACGTGCAGTATATACAAATATATGCCCATTAATCTGTGTGCATGCACGCTCGCACGCACAGTCTAGCCAAGCACGTACCTTGAGGTCCTTGTTCAGTCCGATGATGGCGGTGGGTGTGAAGGCCAGCGACAAGAAATGGGAAAGGGGAAACCAGAACCAAAACTGGGTGAAGACCAGCAGACCAACTACTGATGGCATGTGTGTGTGGCCTGTCCTGGACTGAAGAGAGATGGTCACATTCCGTCCACCTGGAATGGCGAGAGAAAGAACGATTACAGAATGTGGATAATTACCTATTGTGACAATTTCAAGTTGGAACATTTATAGAATTACCTTCTTTTACTTTACGCAATTACCAACATACATTTTGTGCAACGATGCACAAAAATAAACCAAGTTTAGGGCTCTATTTTATAAACCAAGTAAAGGGCTCTATTTCCGTTCATGCTAAACCCCTTATCCCTAAACTTTTGACTTTTTTACAATTTTGAAAAACATTTTTGAATAGTTAAAATAGCCAATCTACAAGCTCACATGTCGATGTAACATGGGAATATGGCTGTTGTGTCTGCCTGTTGTACATAAACCACCATCCTTGGAGCTAGGTCCAATTCGGTTGATTTCAATTTGAACGACATCACTTCCCTCACTTTAAAATGTGAAAAAAGCAGTCAGCGCTAAGCTTACAGGAGGCACTTCAGTGAAAGTAGGGGGGCTTAATGGGTGATCTTCAGGCCAAGCAACCCACTCAGGTTACCATTAGTCATCTACTGTATGACCTGCTGCCTTAGTAAGATTACACAAGCAGAGCAGAAAGTAACCTCCTCCCTGAAAAGGTCACTCAAACAATGACCTGCCAATGCCGGTTGCAGAGATGCAAAGACTGAAGACGTTTCCTGATAAAAGTGTGCGCACAGGAGAGTGCCAGACAGAGGGAGGGAGAGAGAGAAAATGTGCGTGATGTGCATGCAAGATAGATGGATGGGTGTGTGTGTGTGTGTGTGTGTGTGTGTGTGTGTGTGTGTGTGTGTGTGTGTGTGTGAGTGTGTGTGTGTGTGTGTGTGTGCGCGCGCACACACACACAAGTGTAAGTGTGCACACGTGTCAGAGGAGTTGATTGAAGAGGAGGTGATGAGTAAGAGTCGAGGGCTGCAGCTAACAGTGACACAATAAACGAGAGACCTCCCTTGACCTCCATGGGAGGGAACCACAGGGAGGGCAGGATGAGAGGGGTGGGAGAACCACCAAGAAAACCAGGGTCATCTGTCCCTTTTTATACTCTATATATACCAACCCTGAAAAGGAGAAAATAGCGGGTTACTAGGGAGTCGCCATGCTCCGGTCGACGCCAATAGATCTCCCATAACCATCGCCCAGTGGAAACGGCTTCCAACGCCAAATCAACACAGACAATAGGGCTTAAATCATTGTCCGTTTCCTCGCTTTCAGCCCGCTCTGCCGTTCTGATGTCATGGAAGGGAGGATTGTGTGTCTGCCGGGTCATTCCAAGACTCAGTTTGTGTGTCATCTACACCAGCCCAGTCCAACGGATTTACTGGTGTCTTTGCTGGGTGAGTCACTCCATTATGTGTGTGGACATGGCACATCTCAAGTTGATTATGAGGCTCTTAAAACCGGAACGTTTGAGAGCATTTGGCTTAGGAGAGGAAGAGATGGGCTAGAGTCGGTCCTGCGGGGAGCTCTTCGGGATATGTCGAGACATTTTGGATCAAAACATTTTGGATTCAATCAGTAATTGATGAGGAGTCAGAGAGTAGGTCACCACAAGGTGACACAAGTCACAAGTCAAGACACAAGTCACCACAAGGTGGTGGTGACTTGTGTCACCACAAGGTGGTGGTGACTTGTGTCACCACAAGGTGGTGGTGACTTGTGTCACCACAAGGTGACACAAGTCACAAGTCAAGACACAAGTCACCACAAGGTGGTGGTGATTGTGCCTTAATTTCATGACATCATCATGGGGAGAAGTACATACATCAGACACGGATCGGTGGTAAAGTAGTTCTGCCACAAAGAGAAATGATCACCATGGTTATTCTCACAAAACAGGCTGTCCAAAATAGGATAAAAGGCCTGTGTCATCATGGCATCTCGACTCTTACGCAAAATGTCAGAACCTATCATAGGGCAAAAGGTGAAGAACATGATATACGGTATAGTCTACCATAATTCCTCCTCAGATGGAACAGGGGTGTGTGTCAGTGTTTCCACACAGGCGACTAAAATGTCAGTATGCCCAAAGCTTCTAGTAGAAAAATAAATAATAATAAATGTGCTCAATTGTCAAAAAGCAACACCCCAAAACGTGCTTCTCAATCATTTGTTTAATGAAAAGAGTAATCAATAGAAAGATCGTCATGATAATAGCAACCATATCCGAGCATGAACAAAGAGCAGATCAGTGGTGTAGAGACAGAAAGATGGAGAGAGGGAATCAGGCAGAGAGGATGAGAGATGCTAGTGAGAGGGTAGAGTGCCAGAGACAGAGAGAGAGGATTGAGATCATTAACCCTTAGACAGATTACTACTGGAAAACACGTGGAGTTTTGCATTAGTCTTTTCTGCCCTGTACGTGATTTTCCGTAGTTCTCTTTTTTTATTAATACCAATATATTAATTCGGTCCGCACCTCTGTATATAGTATTGAGCATAAATATCAACTACATTTCCCAGAATTCCCGTGTCACGTGACACACGTGTATGCTTTCCTATTGGAAACTGACGCCCAGCCCCCAGTGAACAGGGGGGTTGGTTGACTCCTCCGAGGTGGGCACTGGAGGAAGAGTTTTTCAGCCAGGTTTGCAGTCGCCGCAAAAAAAACAATCTGAAAAATGATCCATCCGTGTCCAGTGGCATTCTCCAGTCCCAGACCGTTGGCCGGGCTGCAACATCCACCCTCGCGGATTACACGTGTGCAATGTTTTTTCTTCTCCCCACCGGAGTTACCACCAAGGCTGATGCCTTCGCTAAAAGGTAATTTTATATTGTATTCGAAAATGCCCTAATATGACATGTCTAGTAAGACGATCCCTATATTTGGCCCGAGCCGACCTAGTGCTGATATCAGATAGATGTGGTAGAACCATATATGGATAGATCTAACTGGTTTAGTCATCGTGACATGCATAGTCGGAGAATATATAACAAGGGTCGGTACTATAGGTGATCGACGTAGCTAACAAAAACATCTGATCAAATGAATGTATTGTACTGTGTCTTTGTGGGCCGAATCGTGGCATCGTGGCATACAAATAGATGTTTGTATAATTAGTATCACGATAAAATAATATGGCGACGTTAGAATGACACCACCAATGAGTGATCGCGTGTAATGTAGCTGCCCAGCGTATATCCAGCACCATCACGTCACCACATTCCACTGGCTGTTGGCTAGTAGTAGTTGCTAACAAACACTGCACAAATGGTACTGGCTATTGGCCGGGCCACAAGCCCGGGCAATAGCCAGTACCAATGTTGCTGGATGATTGCGACGCAATGGTGCTGGATATACCCTGGGCAGCTAGCTACATTACCGCCGATCACTCATTGGTGTTTCATTCTAACGTTACCATATTATTTTATCGTGATACTACTTATACAAGCATCTATTTGTATTTGTCATGCCACGACTCGGCCCACAAAGACACTGCACAATAAAATCATTGATCGCCAGCAGCCGGGTAAAACGCCATGTAATAGTAGCGTGCACTGACTACAGCTAAAATGTTTATTTCTTTTTATATATTTAGAACTGGCATCAGATGAGGAGGAGGAGGAGGAGGATGAAGAGTCAAGACTGCGATGGCGTTCTCCGACACTGAACCGGATTCATTCATTCATTCATTTCAGGGGGGGGCAGTTTTTGGGTGTTTTTTTTATTTAGCCTACTCACACATAACCTGACTCCGCCAGATGGGGCAGCAGAGAGTACACTGGGTTCCCCCCTCCTGCTCCCATCTGGGAACTCTCAGGCAGACTTGATGCCCGGCCACAAAACGGCCTGGCCAATCAGCAGCAGCTAGAAGCGAAGTTGCTCACAAAACGGCCTGGCCAATCAGCAGCAGCTAGTAGAAGCTAGAAGCTGCTGCTAGAAGTTGCTAGAAGCTGCTGCTGATTGGCCAGGCCGTTTTGTGGCCGGGCATCAAGTCTGCCTGAGAGTTCCCAGATGGGAGCAGGAGGGGGGAACACAGTGTACACTCTGCTGCCCCATATGGCGGAGTCAGGTTAACTCACACACACACACCGTCAAGGACTGGGTTTGGGGACATTTGGGAGGAGTAGCTCTGATCCATAGCTCTAAATGCGCATTTAGAGCTATGGATCAGAGCTAGGGGAGGAGTAACTGTTTTGTATGTAGGCCTATTTATTTTCTGTAATATTTATCATTTTATTATGTTAGTAGTCGTAAAAAATAAGACGCTTTTACAATGAGTTAGACCTGTCATGACTATTTTGTTCACTATTGTGAGGTTTATTGTATATGACTAAGCAAGTTTCAACTGTGATTTACTCTGTAACGGTAGATGGTAATAACTCAATTTCTTTTTTATAATACAGTATACATTCAAGTCTATATTTTGATACATATCATGGGCACCAAGTCATATCAAAACAATGTCCTTGGATGTGTTTTTTATCAAAACTGTGTTTCTTCATAACAGGTTTTTGAGATACATGCATGAATAGACAAGGTACTGGTAAGACTATGTAAACATGGTATATATCAAAATGTGCGTTAGAATGTCTAATTTTACCCCAAAAAAGAATTGAGTTTATATGATGTTCCAATTTCAGAGCTATGGGGACTTTTAGCTGGATAGGTCAGATTGATCATGACTGACCATGCTATTTATAGATGGCAAAATATCTACAGTGGTACATGTGAGAAACTTTTTATTTTATTTTAATTGAACTAGACAACTCACCCTTTAAAATGAGATATTGCATGGCTATGTATGCCCAGCAGAAAAAAAGTTATTTAGAAAATAAAACTTCAACCGGGCATAACTTTTTTTGGTTGTCCTAGAAACAGAAACAGTGTAAATGCAGGCTCTTTTAAATGGCTTCCAACACAAGAACTAAACATTTTATCAACTCAGTTCATTTTTTTCCTGGAAGCAGACAAGTCAAGCTTTCTCTGAAGGTCTTTCGTTGTCACACATTCACAACAGAGAATTTTCAATAAATCATTCAAAAACGCCATTCTGGCCATAGAGAAGTCTACCTACTATATAGAAATCCTTGAAACGCTCAAAGAGTTAAGCATTGGAATAAGTGAAAAAGAGGGATTTTGGTCACAACCCCAGTGTACTGTAATAAGCACCAGAGATCGTGAAATGGATCTTTATTGGCTTCTGCCTGTCACATTAAATACATTTACCCTGGCCCCTCGGACAACACACTCCAGTACGCGTCTCATAACCAAAACACTAAAACACCACCATGCCTTAGCTCTGGCATTCACCCAGGCAGCCATGACTTGTACCAGCATGTGTTTTATAGTTCACCCGTCCTGTACCCAGAGTCAGACAGTGTGTTCTTCGCGGTCTTTATGTGTGTGTGTGTGTGTGTGTGTGTGTGTGTGTGTGTGTGCGCCCATGTTCGTGACATGGAGGTGAGGAGGAAGGGAGTCCGCTATCTGCTTAATGACCCCGTGGTCATCTGGAAGCTCTCACGCAAAAGAGTGTGTGCTAAGTGTGAAAACTGTATGAAAGTTGTGTGTGTGTGTGTGTATGTGGATTGCATTGATAATATAACATTAAAAAGCGTATGCAATAGGTTTTATTAAAAAAAGTAATGGAACTGTATTTATTTAAAACCTTGAAAAATTAGGTTGAACACCATGGGCTGCCATGCTAAGTGGACAGATGGGTGGGCCACGAACGCTCTCCAGACTTTGAAGTGGGCCCTGGTCCAGAAAGGGTTGAAAAGCACTACTTCAGATGGTCTTGACTTGGGGGTAAATTGCAACACCTGATAGTGTATTTGGACAGCACAGTGTAAACACACAGGAGGATTGCTGCTTTCTGTCTAGCTTAACACAGACTGCGTGCGTGTGTGTGTGTGTGTGTGTGTGTGTGTGTGTGTGTGTGTGTGTGTGTGGGGGGGGGGGGGGGGGGGGGGTCATGCACTGGATTTACAAAAACACATGGTGCATGCGCACAAGCGCTGTGTGTTTTTGGTAAATTCAATGCATGATCTGTGTGTGTGTGTTAGAGAGCACATTGTGTATATATTATACACCCATGTGATGATGTGCAGCCCTTTGGGACCTCGCACGCACACAAACACACGCTGTGTGCCGCTCGTGTCCACAAACACATGCACACAAACACGGAGGCCATCAGACAAACAGTAATCACTGGAGAAATAGCGACCGGGCCATATGGCCGAGCTGGAGGCAAGAGCTGCCAGGCACTAATGCACCTTAACATGATTTGTTCCAGAGAGAGTGCAGGGTGGTCAGCTGGAGAGAGAGGGTGTGGGGTGTCCAGTGTTTTGTGTGAGGGCTCAGGATTCAAATTGATTCAAGGCACGCACGCACACGCACACACGCACACACACACACACACACACACACGTCCATATTTCACCGTTTTATGTTTTTTCGTAAATTAAAGGAGTACTTCGTTGTACAAAACCGACTCGTACAAGTAGTGACAGTGGCCGATCTACAAGCTCACAACACATGCCTGTAAACAGCACACAGCTTGTAGATTTGCCATTTTCCACAATTTTCAACATGTCCAAATCAAAGCGGTTAAGTGTGTGCTTTACAAATATTGAACCATTGAAACCTGTTGTGACTAAATAAGAACACAGTCCCCCCCCCCCACGATATATAGTTATACACAAAGACACTAATTCTAGTCTCACAGTGCCAGACTTTCACAAAACCCAATAGGATTCCGTTATTGAAAAGGAGAGAGCCCTTCTACTGACCTGCATCCAGGATGCCCTGTGCCAGGATAGCGCCGAATTTAGCCATGACGTCATCGTGTTTGTCATTGATCACCTTGGAATACAGCTGCCTGAACTGGTTCACCTGGGACGAACACAACAGAGACAAACACAATGTAAGTGCAACGCCCCTCCTGTTACGATCCGCTTCATTTGAAAACGTCCATAAAATACACGCATGGCTCTGCAGGAGGTTAGACGTTCTGCAGAGACCGTGCTAACACAATACAACAATGACATATTAAGGTCAAACCTGTTAGAAAGGGCTAGAAGTTGCAATTGGAATGTTTAAGTTGAACCATTTATGTGAATCTATGAATACAACACATCTATACTGAAATGCTGGATGTGGGCCTTTAAATCTCAGACACCACTTGGCGTTGTGTTAATGTACAGTATATGTAGCTAAATCCACTGTTTGGATGTAAAGCAGGCGTCTGTCAGAATTGAATCTACCTGAGAACATTTTCATTTGAACATCTGGGAAACCTTTTGTGGCCGACAATGCATGCCAAGGCACACAGTTAGGACTGACATTAAGCCTGTGACTCCCTTATTATCCTTTAATAACCTTAAGAGCACAATGATTTATATATTTAAAAAGAAAAAAGAAAGGGGTTCCATGAGAGCCACTTTAAGAGAGGGTAATTCTTAGTTTATTTTCCAAGCTCCATTTTATGTTTCCCCTCTCATGCTTATTACAGAGTATTCAGGGCCGGTGTAACCTGGCTTGAATGCAGACACGGCTCAGCTTCATGGACAAGCGGAATTCCTATCCGCGAGTTGCATTTCCACGAGCCGCCTTGTTTGTGAATCAGTCGGAGAATGGCAGCAAATTCACATTTCTATGTAATCAACGGCATTGAGATATTTCGAGTGTAAGATTTGCCTGCAATGATTAGTCACACCGTCAAACTGATTTGGGGAAGAAGGCCATTCAACACAACAGCACTGCAGTGCACACCTCTTCCAGTTATAGATTAGTGAACTTCAAAACTGTGTGTGTGTGTGTGTGTGTGTGTGTGTGTGTGTGTGTGTGTGTGTGTGTGTGTGTGTGTGTGTGTGTGTGTGTGTGTGTGTGTGTGTGTGTGTGTGTGAGAGCACAAGAGTAAGAATGTTTATGTTGGCATAATATACTACAGGTGTATGACATGCAAATCAAAATGGGAGATTAAAAGTCGAGGTGGTGGTTGGTCGCCAGCAGTGTGTACATAAACAGTACCACGCACACACACCCATCACTCACGAGCCACACCAATCTCATTAACATTGACATTAAGAGTGCTGAGTGCAACAGAAAGAGGGCAGAGCTAGCAATTACACAGGCTGGGGCCAAAGAGTAAACACAGTCGTGGGTATAATGCCTCCTAACTCTTCAAAAGTGCTCTTGCTCAATCTCACATACCACAGTGAGCCTAAAACTACCGTTGTCCTGCAGATGAGATGCCTGTGAAACATGGGTCTGGCATTTCTTAACTTTATGTGACAAAGCCATATAGAGTATGACACACTGTGCGCTGTTACGGCATGGGACAGACATCTTCCTCTGCTCAGTGACATTGCTTTATTAAAACGTACTCAATTCATTTTCACTTGTGCATTTCCAAACTGTTCTTATTCCTTCCCATTACTCTCCCTCGCTAAACTTTAACAGTAATCTGTAAATAAGTAAGTACGCCTTGCAGAGTACATCCACCCAGCCATGATGTACAAGTACACCCCATGGACATGATGCTAGTATGTCGTAGGGACTCAACATCAAGGGTTGGATTGGGTGTAAAAGTACCAAGCAGGGGAGGCATTGGGTCTCATTTTTATAGTCTTTGGTATGACCCGGCCAGGGAAACAAACCCTGACCTCTCAATCACAGAGGAGGATCAGGAGGATCAAGTTATACATACCTTGGGACAGGTGACTTCAGTCTGTTGGATCATGATGAGGGCAGAGGAGATGAGGGCTCCCTGTCTGACATAGTTCACTGGATCATTGGTCATGGGCTCCAACAGGTTGATCGCCTCCTGAGAGATAAAGGAGAGGGTGATCAATGGTAATACAGATACAATCAAAGGAGAGGAGGAAATACTCTGTTGTGGCATTACTTATTATCATTCATCATTTATTTATCTTGCCTACATTAATTTGTTTCTCCATCTTTCCAAGTTTATGTCTAATATATGGTGGGGTGTCGCTAGGCAACCGGCCGCCAGATGAGCATATTAGCCCAGACCACCAGTGGGGAAGAGGCAGAGCACAGCCAAGAAGAACACACCTGCTCGGCCTCGTCATTGAACAGAAGTACTACCCCGCCTACCTATTAGATCAAGGCCAAGCGTACGCACCTGCGACACCTTCCAGGGAAGGATAAAAGGGAAGGACTGCCTGCCTCTGCGCTCATTCCCCACTGACTTCTGAGAGGGACGATTCGGGCATGCTGGGCGGTAAGCGATATCTCACCCATTCCCTCACCCCAGGCTTATATCCATGTCAATGCGAGCATCATATTAAACTCCGTCTTTCTCCTCCTCTATAGGTAACCCGCCACCCCGAACGCATCTGTAGCGACTACGACTACGAGAGAGAGTTCCACTACCCCAGGGGAATATTGACAGGGAACGAAGTACCTGTCAGCCCGGGAGTGTGATTATATATAGCGCATAGGCGCAGTCAGGGAAAAGGACTCTAACTGCCCCGCCTATTCCTGCCTGTCTGACAGACGCCAGGAGAGAGAAGGATTTCTGTTATTACAAAGACATTTTTGAGTTTGCATTTAATGCCGCGCTATTGAAAACGAGTCTGTAACAATAAACGGCCCACTCTGATCCTGCCTTGTGTGTAGATGTCCACTCAGTGCTCGAGAGAGAGAGAGAGAGAGAGAGAGAGAGAGAGAGAGCGAGAGAGAGAGCGAGAGAGAGAGCGAGAGAGAGAGCGAGAGAGAGAGCGAGAGAGAGAGAGAGAGAGCGAGAGCGAGAGCGAGAGCGAGAGAGAGCGAGAGAGCGAGAGAGAGCGAGAGAGCGAGAGAGCGAGAGAGCGAGAGCGAGAGCGAGAGCGAGAGAGCGAGAGCGAGAGCGAGAGCGAGAGCGAGAGCGAGAGCGAGAGCGAGAGCGAGAGCGAGAGAGAGAGAGAGAGTCTCTCTCTCTTAGACTTAAAATCATTATTCTTATTCTATGTGAAAAATGCAATTTCTTAGATGTCAAAAAGACAAATGCCATTAGCTTTCTTTCGAGGACACATCCTAAAACCCTGGCTCCATGGAAGTTGAGGCTATAAGGAAACAGTCCTTGGGGACACAGTCCTGGGGGATAGCGTTATGGCATATTCACACAGTATAAATCACAGTGACCTCACCCCACAAATTTATACAGAGCTTTCCTGAGAATTATTCCTCGAGTGCTGGGCCTGGGAGAGGCAAGGCTTGTGGAGAAGCTGTGCAGCGGCCAAAATGTCAGTTAAACATGCATTTACTTCAGATCTTTATCACAAGGTCCAAGCCAGAGACCATGCTGGCTCTTGCAGAGCCATTATGAAAGCACACTTGATGATACACACAGGGTCATCGGTCAAACAAAAATGTTTGTGGGAAGAGAGGTAATGGGTAAGCAATGGCTGTCTCGTCATCACAACGAGACAGCCTAAAGGAACGTCTCCACCCTCTGGCTGTATTCTCTGGTTTAGTCTGCAGGGTGGAATGATCCGCCAAGGCCAAACCATCTTCAGTTTCTTCCCATGGCTGCTGTGTATGAAGAGGAGAGTCTCTTGACTTTAAGTAATTTCTCCACTTCCCCTTTTGTTCTCGGCAGCTGTGGGCCAGTAATGACTGTAACGCACACCGCCAAACCCATGGAGGGCAGGCACACGCTCAGACGAGGAAAGAGAAACAAATGAGGACAACACAGGGGGAAGTAAAATAAACCGTGCTTTCCCTCTACCGAACGGCTGAAGCTATGGCCCGAGCGTTAAGCCAACACCAGCCTACCACTTCCGGTTGCTGATTGGTTGTCGGGGGTTTTAATTGCAGGTATTTACTGTCAGGGCCAATCAGCGGAGCAGGTTGAAGCAGAACATGGGGTGCCCTTTCTTGGCCCTCTCACCGTCATATCTTGCAATGTTCCCGTTTTCGCAAACGGCTTTTGTGACGCTCGAAGAAGGGCTCGAGTGAGTTTTCATTCTACAGTTACTGGTTGAAGCACTCCATAAACAAAAGGATCGGTGTGGAACACAAACTAGCCCACAATTTCCATTTTTCATTCTTAACCCATTTTGGGCGGGAACCCCTTTTGGTGTTAGCATTATGTTATGCTTTAGCTATTGAAAAATAGCAGATCTACAAGCTCGTAGCGTGCCACTCGGTGGCGCGCTACGAGCTTGAAGGTCTGCTATTTTTTTTTTAAATCGAAGAACGACTGACATAGAAACATAGCTTTTTCAGAAAACTGTCAGGATGTAGAAGACATTTTTAGAATCTGATCTCAGGTCAAAATGGGTTAATACATATTTATAAAGCTGTATCAAATGACCATGTTTTGACATTCAGCTATTTCAAATAGCTCACATGAGGTTGCAGAAAGTTATACTCCACCACCACATGGCGGTGTTGTGTCGTGAAACACTTTAGTGATGAAGTATACATTAACATCTTGACCGTTTCTTGGTGAACATATTTTCCACCAAGTTCGCCAAAGACCCCGGTTAGATTTTCACGATGGCACAAAACCAGCACTGTCAAAAGAAATGGGCGGTAAAGGAGGCCTCAAAAGAATCCCTTCCTCTGCATGTTTCCTGGCATACAGCATAACATAACAGAGCGGGAGCAGCATTTCAATATACAAATATCCAAAGTCCCAGGTGTATAAATGATAGATGATGATAAATGTTAGACTAGTCATGGGTTAGACATAAGGTTGGTGAGGGGTGCGTTGAGACGACCGGATTAAGGTTGGTGAGGGGTGCGTTAAAACGACCGGATTAAGGTTGGTGAGGGTTGGGAGAGGGTTAAGGTTAGGTTTAGGTGTGCTGCCCCGTGGGAGGTTAGGGTTACAGTTTGAGATAGGTTGTAGGACTAATGCCTGGTCTAACCAATGACTAGTCTAAACTAAGTACTTCACCCGGCAAGGACAGGTGACCCACTTCTCGTCACAACAGAGGTGTCAGGGCTTTGGGCTGGTCACAACATCATTACTCCCCCTGGAGGGGCTAATGTGCTGTAGACCTGAGTGTGGAGAAACTGAGGTGTCAGGGCTTTGGGCTCGAGTTCCCTCTCCTTTCCCCCCGCCTGGCTCAGCCTGGTAGTCTGATCCAATATAAAACTCAGGCCCTAGTGGTGTAATGTACCATGACTCTGCTTGGGCTCTGCCACCTAAGAGTCATCAGCCCACATCATTAAGGTCGCTTGAGGACCTGGCAGTTTCCTCCTTCCTTCTCTTTTTTGGACAACAATGAGACGGGCGGAGCTCTGGGGATTGTGGACAACTTTTAACCTTACATGCTTCCTCGCATTTGTTCAATTAGAGTATGAATACCAGTGGTTCTTAAACGTTTTTAATTTCAAGGATCCCCAGTTTGGTATGCGTTAAGGTCATTTCCACAGGGAGAGACTGACACGCCTAGTAATTAATTTTCAAAGTTGAGGGGCGATTACGCAGGCATAATTTCGTGGGCGCAGTCCTGTGAAATTGTCGCACGTATGCTTGTTTCGTGCACACCACGCCCACGGGCGGCTAGACCTGTATTGTGGCGATTTTTATTTTACGCTATGCATCTGGCGCCCCTCATGAGCAGCCCTGTCGTTGATCCAGGCGACAACGCCTGCGTCACCCACTCCCCGTTTGAAAGGACCTTTAGTCCACGGTCCCCATTTTATCAAATGTTTTTTTCTTTCTCACCTTTATTTATACTTTTATCTCTAGGACCCCAATCTACACTGTAACATTTTACACTGATGTGAGAGCAAAATTGTTCACCTTGTGAATATGAATAATGACGTTTTTGTTTCGTTTCTTTGCTTCATCAGTAAAGCCTGCGTCACAAAACAGTTTCATCAAACTGTATTTTGCTCTGAAGACATTGTTAGCTTTGACAGCTGAAAAATATAGCTGTTGCTCAGCAACTCCCTGAGGAGGCTGCAGAAGACGACACTGCTCCAAATCACTTTAGATAAGCCTCACGAATGAGCTTTCATTTGCCCGTGTTTAACCCATTTTGAATGTGTCTTCTACATCCTGACAGTTTTCTGAAAAAGCTGTTTCTATGTCAGTCGTTCTTCGATTTTTCAAAAATAGACCTACAAGCTCGTAGCGCACCACTCGGTGGCGCGCTATGAGCTTGTAGATCTGCTATTTTTCAATAGCTAAAGCGTAACATAATGCTAACACCAAAAGGGGTTCCCGCCCAAAATGGGTTAAGGATGCTCGTATGCATAGGTCATTTCAGCATCAGTGACGCATGTGTTACCACAAGGGACTACAAAGAAGGTGATGAGGATGAATAGAGAAAAGCAAGGCTGATGGCTGCGGCCAACGCAGGTCATATAACTCTACAAAGACTTTTCCATTTTTCCCCTCACAGACCATTGAAGAATATTTAATTCTGGGTTTAAGCATCATAGTGCACTTCAATGACATCTGAATTTCCCACACAGGATCACTGTCTGTCTATAGTAGTAGATAGTCCTCGACTACCAACACTCAACCAAGAGCCCGATGACGTTATATGAGACCTCTACACATCACAGGCTTTCTGAGTTCTCACCTTATTGAGACTCATGTGCCCACACATTAATAGGCAGGCTAGACTAGAACTGAATGGCTGGAAAATGGAAATTAAGAGTTTACATAGTACGTGGTGCATGTATAAACTTTCCTTAATGATTATATCTGGTTTCAGTATTCATTTATGATATATTTTTGCAGTCGCCCATGATTGAGGCTCAAGTGAAGAACGGGCAAAAGACTTTCCTTCATAGCAAGTAGCCGCTAGAAATACGGCAAAACAATTAATAACTGTATAATTGCATGTCACAATTTAATTTCCCGACTTAACGAGAATGTTGGTGCATCAACAATGAAACACTTTTTATAATTTATTTAGGACACCTGTTGTGCACCCACACCAAATTATGCGGCAATAAACTGATGTAATTTATTTCGACCTTGAAAGAAGGTTTATATTTCACAGCAAATAAAAGCATCTACCTCTGTGAATGAGGCACCACTAAGTTAATAGCGGACTGCTGAAGTGAAATATTCACGGGCGTATCAGTGATGTAAATAGGTTTTCAATGTAATGGGTCCCGGGATGCACAGGTGGTCATTCAAATGAGTCCCAAAAAAATCTTATGAGTCCCAAAAAAAATCACACCTGTGTGAAGTGAGTGGTGCAACTCCGTGAGGGGGTTCGCGGGGGGGGGGGTTCCAGACCCCCAGGAATGCGCCCAGGGGGCCGGGCCGGGCCGGTTCCGGCGTGCCGTGCCGCGTCCGAAACGGTTGAGAAATGACAGTTACCGTGTGGCGGTCCCTCTACTGTACCCTCTACTGTACTGTCACTGTAATGTATTGGCACCCCCCGAAAGCATAGCGTTAGGTTGCACACAGATGGTGAAAAACAACCATGCTATTTTTGTGCTCATACCCAGACACACACATAGCTCCGTAAGGGAGTGGTTGCACCACTCAAAAATAATAATAAAACATTTTTTATAAAAAAAATATATATATAAAAATATCAAATAGGCCTATACAGTATATCTTTTTATGTAGGCTAGTAGTATTTGTGATATGTGATATGTGATGTATTCCCATAATTTTGTTCCTGCCTAATGTAAGTCGCTCTGGATTAAGAGCGTCTGCTAAATGCCTAAATTGTAAATTGTATTAGCAAGCACAACTCAGTAAGAAATACTAATAGTGGGCAACAGTGGATTTAACATAGCTTAATATACCAACCAAAAGTTGCAGTTGCAATTATTGTACTTAGCCAAAATGCAAATAGGTTTGCCATTGTGGATGTAAAATAATTTATTTGGAAAAGTGGAACTTAGAAGTCACTTGAGTCCCTGTCTACAGGGAAGAATGGCAGTTGCAAAAAAGACAGATTCACAAGCTCTCAACGCGTCGCGTCAGCGCCTGTCTCTGCAGCGCCGTTTACAACGTGTTGAGAGCTTGTAGATCAACGTGAACGAACCCTGACACCAGCGCTGCAAAAACAAACGCGTTGAGAACCCGCAGATGCGCCCATCTCTGCAGCGCCGTTTGCAGCGCGTTGAGAGCTTGTAGATCTGTCTGTTTTTGCAGCGCTGGTGTCAGGATTCGTTCACGTTACAGGCGGACATGAAGTGAAGTTCAATCAGTGCGTCGAATCAGCAGCAGCAACAAGCTAATAGCCAACACCACCACCACCAGTCTGTTAGCATAGCTTGTTGCTAACGATTTGTCACTCCGTCTTTTTCTTTTCTCTCTTTTATTATTTTTCCCCCCGACTTCACGGGTCGCGCATTGGGTTGTGATGAGACCCGATGTTGCAGCCTGTGTGTGACCGAAAGAGTGCTAGACTTCCACGTAGAACAGTGTGTGACCGAAAGAGTGCTAGACTTCCACGTAGAACAGTGTGTGACCGAGAGAGTGCCATAGTCTTCAGTGCAGCCAGGAGTTGCGTCCACAGGATGCAGAGGCTGTTGGTTTATTGCGTCCCATAACTATAAAGTGCGTTTTGGGACGCAAAACGCACCCTATTTACATCACTGGCGTATTTTCAAAACCATTTATTCGTCATGTTCCCGGACCTTAAAGAAGAGAGAAGGACTAACCTTATTGCCAGTCCCGGCGCAGCAGATGCCCAGGGCCATGGCTGCTCCACAGCGTACATGGGGATTGTAGCTCTCGGACAGAAGAGACACCACACTAGGGCATTGTTCTGGAGTCCTAGACAAAGACACAAGGCAGTGGAAAAACTGAGAAGATATTCATTATAATGAATTGCATTTTTATAGCGCTTTTCCAAGTGCTCAAAGCGCTTTACAATGGTTCATTCATTCATACATTGATTAAACCTCTCCCCCCCCTCCCTTCATTGCCAAATGTTCTTTTCTGTAGACAAATTATGAAAGGTAGTGTAAAAGAAAAAAAGGAAAGCTACTGCGGTACACACTTAAAGACATTCATGAATCACAAAAACAAATCGATAAATAATTTAAAAATCACACCCGTGTGAGACAATGCCGTAAAACTGGCCATTCATTAACAATGGCATTTAATTTGTGTGTTTGTGTTAGGACAATGTTTGTGTTTACAGTAACTTTACACACCCTTCAAATAGCAGGTACACCAAATATTAAGTCTGCTGTACTGCATGGAATATTCCATGCAGTACATTATATTTTCCAACTTAATAACTTAAAATTATAGCTCAATTATGAAATGTCAAGCAAGGTTAGAGAATAACTTTTAAAGCTCTTTGACACATCAATGCAGATTATTCCCTAGTCAGAACTTTGGTAATGAGCAGACATTTTTAACAAAGCACTGAAATCAGGCCTCCCTCAATACAAAAACAAGTTCCACATGAATCACGGATGAAGTGATTGCCACACGAGTAGTCAGACCAATTATCCATTATAATTAGCATTATCATGGTGGTTGATCTCAGCCAGGGCCTTCTTTGCAGAGGCTCATCACTACTGTGGATCATTCTATAAAACGTATCCCGTTGTCACAAAGGGCAGGGCAGGGCAGAGAGCTTCATGTCATTAAAGAAACATTGTCAAGGCAACAGATGCCATCATTGCAAGGCGCTACAGGGCTAAAATGCTGTACTTCAAAGGCAGTGCGGTCATGAGGCAAATCCGGCACCAACAGTGAACAGTCTTATGGGTGTTAAACCTGGAAATACTATTTTGTATAACTTTTTGTGAGTGTGTGCGTGTGAGAAATAAGGCCTGTGATTTATGGCTATGACAGTTTGCCAATCTTCAGGGGGTTGCTGCTGCGACACACAGAAGACTGAATACGGTGTCCTCAGAAATGTTACTAGATTGAAATATTTGGCTGGAGATATAATGGAAAGGCTCTGTAGCTTACCGCAATTTCTTTCACCGCTGGTATAAACCGTTATGTATTTAACTGCTGACTGAACTGCACATTGAGCCAAGTCAATTAAGATGTACAGTAAGGGGGGTATGCAACGTAAACCATTCATTTAAAAAAGCAAAAAAAGAAGAAAATCTGTCAACAAAAATTGTCAAGTGAAATAAACAGTGATGGAACATCAAGAGGACTACTCAAACTTCTAATGTCTTACTGGGTTATGCAGTCTAGAAAAGTTATTTTACAGTCAGAGGAATTACCAGCACTCACGGAAATGTCCTTCAGGTGCTTTTATTAAACTGGAATGGAACAGTTTAGCAACCAGAACGTTTCAGCACAAAGCTTTCTTCAGCGTTGTAAACTCAACTTCGTTAAATATTCTGATTAACTGCCGATTAACCACAAGAGCGTTCTGCCTAGTGTAGCTCCGTGCAACAAATGGCAGCATTCCCACTGTACATACACATACATACAGTACATGGGATTGGTCTCTGTGATTTTGTTGCATTAAAGTGCAATAACAGCAGTATAGAAACATTTCACTTGATTACATCTATTTACAAAAAATATAAAGATAGCCAAAAATAAGCTAAATGTATACTATGGTCTGTAGAGCAGAGGTGGGCAACTGTCTGAGATTAACCATAGCTATACCATACCTTGGGTTTTCTGTCGAGTGTGGAGCAATTTAAATGAAAACGGAGAAAAACATTCAATCACATTGCCATGCCAATATATTTGCCGTTTAATCACACTTAGACTTGCTGCCTGGTTTGAATGTGAACCCAACAAATCATTATCAGGAGGAGTGGCGCAGCACGGGCCAAACACAACGCTCAGATTTCCCCCATTACATCATTCACCTGCATTATTCACTGTGCAGGAAAATATGGCAAATGAAGGACATGATGATGTTACCATGAATGGCTGTTGAGTGTTTTCTCACATTTGACTTTCAAGTCAAACTACTGAATTGATCACCAGTGACAGAATCGCAGCCAGTAGCTATCAAGTTAAATTAATGGACTGGCAGCCGGTTCCCCCTTTTGTTTTGTTGCCTACAGACTGCAACAGATGTTTAATTTGCTACGACCGTTTTTCTTTTCTTTTGATATGCATAGCACTTTTCTTTCCAGCTTGTCAGACACCTAGGGCTAGCATATTTTGTATGATTAAATTATCGACCTAGTCTATGCTCGTATTAATGTCATTATCATCCTATGATCTAAATATTGGTGGTTTTCACTGTCTGGCAATGGTAGATTTTGCAGATCTTGTGTCCAAAAAGGTTGCCCAAACCTGTTGTAGAGGCTGGCAAAGCAATGTAGGTAGACAAAGCCTTGATTACTGCGGAGTGTGTTTTTTGGATCAAAGCATCCAATCTGAGTGACAAATGTGAAAGTGTGCTTTTTCCATAAAAGAATCAACCAAATGGCTATGGTTATTTCCATTCAGAGTGACTTCTCATTCCTTTGATTAACAAACCAGCAAAACTGTCCCTGAGATAACACTAACATTCTAGCCATCCCCTCTATTACTATATGGACCACTGTACCGGATTATGTTTCCCATGTCGGAGCCAGCTCCTCTTCCCCACCATCACATTTTCCTGGCTCCAGTCAAACCTATCATCTCACCATGAGAAACATCCTCGTGTGTTCTTCAAATACCTTTGACAGACCCGACCTCAAGCTCAGGCAGCTGTGTCAAGACTGTTTCCTTAAACAATTTACACAAGGTGATTATCCCCCCCACCACCACCGGCATCCACCAACCTTCTTCATGCTGGGTTTGAACCACAGACAGAGGGAGTGGGCTTCACAGACGGTATAACACAGCCCAACAGGGGAACTCAACCCTCTGGACGACAACACTAGAATTATGTCTTAAGGTAAAGAGGTTCTAAAGTATGTGTTGTGCAGTGTGTGTGTGTGTGTTGTTTGTTAAGTCCTGAAGTGAACAGTGAACTTAATGGATTCTGAATGAAATCCCCCAAAGAGAGACTGAAAAACACAAGGCAAACAAAAGGCTGCTCATTAGTTTGCCCTTGAACACACTGCAATCAGTTATGCGTCTCACTCACACACTGGCGCACACACACACACACCCGAGTGGTTAAGGCTAATGCTGCAGTCAAGTCACGCTATGTTGAGACAAAAACATCCAAGCAGGCAGCAATGATATCTTCATTTCAATTGAATGAAAAACGCAAGATCCAAACTAGTCACATCCACGGACAGGACGGGTAAAAGAATGCGACAAGACATGGGGGAAAATGTGGAAGACGACACGGATGAGATTTCCTCTCCACGACAAGTGATGTAAATCCTTACCTAAATTACAAAATGTGCAATGTTACAGTTATTGTAAATTTCCAACTGCATAGAGCCTCGTAATGTCTCGATTTAAGGGGGCCAGAAGGCAGGGTGAGGTAAGCTTTGAGAATTATATTGGCCATGTTATCCGATGGTTCTGTAGTGAAAGGTGGCGATAAGACCCACATTGCCTGGGCATGACTGCCGAGCTCAGTCTGGAGATTAAGGGTCTTTGAAATGTCACAGAAATTGCTTTGACTGAAATGGTCACTGATACTGCAGGTGTTAAACCAATCCCCCAATAAAAGTCAAAGTCAACACCACAAATCTCTATCCATGGCTTCCCTTTGCCACAAGTCAGCCAAGATGTCAACCACTGTGCCAAGTCTTCCAGAAAGTAAAATTACTGTTTACTGTAAAATTACATTTACTGTAAATGATTTCCTTATGTTAATGAAAATGTGCATTGATCTCACGGAATAACGTAAATGAGTGTGATTACCTGCTTTTACTAGTCGTTTAGTTTATTTGCACAGCAATATTGAAAAAGTTGATTCAAAACAAATGATCTAGTAGAAATGTAAGGGGGAAACCCAAGGGCACTCCAACAACACTTCACCATAATTGATAAGATAAAGTATTCCAGAACTGTGACTGCACTGTTAATAAGTCTGGAGGTCAACTAGCCACATTTGCAAGTTATTTTGACTCAGTTAACATCCATTTAATACCATCGTCGCTCCAACATAAACAAGCAGGGGTTCAAAATTGGGAGGGATTTCGCGTAACCCTTCTGAATGCAATAAAACACAAAATTAAGCTCATTGAAAGTCTGTTACAGAGTCCATAACACAAAGGGCGTGACAATAAAGCCCAAAGGGTTTACACACAAATAACTCACTAAGCCTCCGGGGAGTCTCATGATACAGTCCTTAATACATTAATGCTGTGGAGCATTCCCGGAGCCTAAATCTCCACCCGTCCGTTTGGGTTTAACATCTCATCTAACCCTGGCACAGTAGGGCTTTATCTGAGCGCAAATGGCAATCAGAGGGAGAATATTTTCAATTTGACACAAGGGGCACGATAGAAGATGCCATTCTGGTGTTCGGATGACCTCTGCACATCTTTTTTTGGATCTTCTGAACTTCTGAAGTGCAGAGAGCGACAGACCAGTGGTAAAACACAGGCTTTACAAAATCCATGGCTACTTTGCCTACGATATTACTTTGCTTGAAAAGGCACTGAAGGAATATGATATAAAGCCTTCAATTTAACATTTTCAGTAGATATCATGTACTCAAGCCGACACAGACAAAGAAAATTCCAAACACTACCGTATCAATATCTTCAAAAGTATTTTTTAATATATTTTTTTATACCGTGTGTGCCTCCTGGACACCAAGAGCAGAATCGTGGAGAGACATTCTTTCTTTCTTATCCTACTGCATTTGTCTCCTAAGCCTGTTTGCAATATGTCTGGGAAGCAACACGCACATACAATTAAGTGGAAGGAACAGTGGGTACAGAAAACCTAAATAAATTATAGATTCATTTTACCACCTGAAAATGTGATAGAGGCAATTAGTAATGTACAACTACGGCAAAATTGCAGATTTAATTAGCTGGCTTCCTGTCCATTTCAAACATGCCATGGAGAGTACCTGGATAATGTTGTATCCAACAAGCAGAGGCGTGACATGGGTTCACTCTCTAAGAACCAACCAGGATTATTATAGTCAATAAACTAGTAAATGCACATAAAACATACATTAAAACTAACTGAAATTGAACCAAGTTTAACACTTTTTGGGCGGGAACCCCTTTTGGTGTTTTAAACATTGTTATAATTTAGCTATTGAAAAATAGCAGATCTACAAGCTCATAGCGTGCCACCGAGTGGCGCGCTACGAGCTTGTAGGTCTGCTATTTTTGAAAAATCGTGAAAATATTCATTTCAGAAAACTGGAGGATTTTTTTTAAATTTTGAGGTCAGGCCTAAATGGATTAAACCAAGAAATTAATTTAAAAAAATGAAATATAAAAACAATTGAAAAATGCGAAACTATAATAACCTTGGAACGTAAAAAAGTACTGAACTTTAAAAAAAATACAAAAAAACAAACTATGTTCATGTCTGAGAAAATGCGAGGAAATAAGGTTGGAAATTCAGAGTCAGCAAGTACATGGAATAATGACTCGAGTGTTGTATTTGAGTAGTGTTGCACGACACCAGTTCAGTTCAGAGGTGCGCAGATGTCGGCAGAATGCTAGCAGATGTCAGCAAAGTGCAGTGCACCCTCACTCTCCGATGCATCTTGGGGAAGGGGACGGGACGTGGGCGGGGGGACACCTCTCTGACCCTTCCTCTAATTAAAAGTTAATCAGTCCAAGTTAGCTTGATGGTTGGCCCAGACGCCAGCAAATTAAGAGCTAAGGTCCATCGATCAGGTATTTGAGAACACTAGACAAGACTCAAGATGCTCTGGTTCAACGCGTCTATCAGGCTGTGGAAACGGAATCCATAAAATAACTCCTCACATAAATAATGCCATCTTTGACCCCTAACCTGGACGTATACATGTGCTCAGTGAGTACTGGCAGATTTGTGACAGCAGAATTTACCGTTGAGCCTTCTGATGGTGCCACTGCTGCTGGCCCTGAGTTTAATGAAACACCTGTCATGAGGTCCTCATCTGGCGACAACTATAACGTACTTCTCTCTTGCACCGCTCCGACATCTTTACAACACCAACATGAAAGAAAGTGTAAAGTTTCCAACGTAAAGAAAATAGGGGTACACAATATGGTGTACGAAGGGTTGACGCTAATCAATAACTCCTTCACTATGAGCCCTCAAAAAGGAAGCCAATCATCTTCAGGTCAGGATACCGTACGCTCCAACACCCCATTTTATGGCTTTCATAGGTTTCAACACCATACAATGAGGGAGCACAGCAGATAGAATACACTAATTATGACTGCCATTATGGCTAAGTGCAAAAGAATAAACATAAAAATGTATCAGATTCCAAACATGGCTGATGTCCATGCAAACTGGATTTTGACCTTTCGCTCAGCTGGAGAATGCAAGCAGAACGGTGACAGTGAGCTTTTTCTAGCACCTCACTACAGAGCACCCCCATGCACTAAAACACACACACACAGTCCCCCCAATTGGCTCTTCTGGGGGAGAGGCAGAACAGAAAGTGACAAATATAAACAGTGGGACGGCTGTGTTGAAGGAAATTACCTCCCAGAACTACTGGCGTATGGCCAACACAGAGACATTCATCTGTTTTCTCCAGAGCATAGACTCGTGCAAGACGAGGGGAGGGAGTGAGAGGGAGAGGGGAGGGGGGGCGGCGGACGGAGTGGAGCCAGTGAGTGAGCAAGAGAGAGAGAGATGATCAGAGATGGTGAACGAGAGAGGCAGGGAGCAGGAATGGGAGAGACAGAACATCTGAAACTTTTAAACCTGTGATAACAGTAGCCGGTGCGAATTAAGACTGGGATTTCTTCCAACAGGAGGGAACAAAAGAACTTCCACATCATGGATGGCCAAAGACTACTGGGACCGTATTGAGCTTTTCCTCCTCTCAGGGAGGGATTTCTGTGACATGCTCGTATTTGGGCAAGGTGTAAATATTTTGAAACATGGAAAAAAAAAAGAACAAATGATAACATTCCTTGATGAGTTTGAGGATTTAAGCACATTTGGGGGTGCACAGTCCTCTTAACGCACAACACCCTGTTTGCCTTCATTTGGATGCAAGGATGCAGCGGCTCTGTGATAACTGTTCTACCGGTGAAGAGCGAAGGGGGAAGGCACAAACTTAAAAAAGGTAAGAAACCGACTTACTGTAAAAACTAACATTTTATGACATACAATAAAACAAAGCAAAAATACAAATACCATATTTTTAAATAATTTAAATAAATGAATCCTTCCCACCTCACACTATTTAAAAGTAAAAAAAATATATTTAATTTACAGTACTTCTACACTCAATATGTGAATGCACAAATCTAGAAGCATCAATACAGCAATGTACATAACAGCTAGCAACCTGTGATTACAGCTAATAGCCACTTCCTTTGTTAATTACCTTCCCTGTGGTCTGGAACCAATAATGACTGTGCAGGAAAATCCTTTGTCATTTGCTATAATCAATGTCACTCGCCATTATAGGACATAACACTCAGAGAAAAAAAAGCAATTGAAAGGGGATAACACTGTTTCACTATGGTTTCTTTAACAGAACTGTTTCAACACTGGAGTAATCTGATGAACATAGACTGGAATTGCCTGGATGTGTGAATACAGACTCCTGGCCAACACATCTCTCTTTGCCGTGGAATTAGAGTTTGGATTATTGCCTGGTTCCAAGGAAGCCCTATCTTTAACCGACCAACCAAAGTCACCCGCTTGGATTCACCAGGGATTTGCCACCCTGTGCATCGGCCCTGTGCTGTCCCTGCCCTGGCTCCCGTGCTCCTGCCCGCGGGACCCAGTGACCATGCTGACCACGTCTCTGGAGCCAGTCAGAGCAGAGACCCGCCTGTCGCCAAGGCCCGCCGTGCCCCCCTCCTCCTCCTCCCCCTGTGCAGCAGCATGCCCCAGCCAGTGGCAGTTCCACTGGCGCCCAACTGCTCGGGACCTGCGGAGGGGGCTGGGATGCAGCTGCAATGGGCAGCCCTCCTCATCATCATGGTCATCATCCCGACCATCGGAGGCAACATCCTGGTCATCCTCGCCGTGTCACTGGAAAGGAGGCTGCAGAACGCCACCAACTACTTCCTGATGTCTCTGGCCGTTGCGGACCTCCTGGTGGGACTCCTGGTGATGCCCGTTGCCCTGATCACTGTCCTCTATAGTAAGTTACCATGGAGGACAGGCCACCGGTTTATTTGCCGTCCATGGACGTAAATCACGGTCACCATAACTCGAAGCAGTGCACCGCTACTATAGTTCCCCATCAATCACTATATTCACCTTTTCTGATTCTGCTCTTGGTGTCTGTGATTATGAGGCACGCAGGTATAATTAATGTTTAGGGCAAAAAAATGCATTTAAAAAAAGTAAGCTACTCACTGCCTTAGCGTGTCAGCTGTTATTAATATGACTAGTAAGTAAATCTGTGCACCTTCTCTCCCAATGGAGATTATAGCTGCTATGAAAAAAAGACAACAACAAATGCCTTAATGAGCCGTGGACAGGAAAGCAAAAATGCTTAACGTGTTCATTTTCAAATAGGATAGACTCTTCATTTCATTGTTCAGCAGCCCGTCTAATGCAAAGCAATGAAAGCAAAATAGGCTTGCAGAGAGGTTCAAGAAAGATTCTAAATCAGACAAAGCTGGATGCGACTGCGTTCGTTCTCTAAACAAATTACAGCAGATGAATAATAATAACGAGACTACTTCCTCTGGCAGTTTGATTATGGCAGGGACACAGCGAGACCCAACTGGCATCAGGTTGACAGCCCTTCAGTCTTGTTCAGTGTAAAAGCCCCAAACCTGAGCTGTGCCGAGGGGTGGGGGTGGAGGTGGGGGGCAACTAAAAACACTTGCTTTCGATTCCAAGTGTTATTGGTGGACAAATGCGGCTGTGTAAGAACTGGCCATTAGTGTTCCCTCTGTTGACGTAAAAAAATAAGGTCAACTGCTTTTACACTGAAGCAAGTCTGACAGATTACCGTTCATTAATTCCGTGAGGGAATGGACTTAAATGCCCCCGAGACAAACTACACTGATCCTCTCCCAATGTGTGGAAGGAACACAAGATCCAGCCACGCTTAAGAAAACTGCACAAACCATTTGGATAAGAACCTTAAGGCATGCACACAGGGGGAAATTGCACATGGTGTAAATTACCAACTGCATACAAAGTATGCAGTTACTGTACACTGAATTGAATTCACTCTGTCAGAGCAAAAGTTACATTCAGCTAGACTCAAAAATAACTAAATAAGAGTTAACTGTCAAAGTAGATGACAGCGCTAGCGATGCTGTAAAATTATTTCAGGATAGAACTTAACATATGATCGATCCATTTATTTATTTTTCACCATAAAACAGTGAAGCTGTAATTTTGTAGAATGAAATGAAGGAGAAGGAATCTAACTGTCCCATTTTACAGACGTTTAGTATGGATCCTGCTAACCATCTCAGTCTCATTTTGGAATTAAATCTCTTCAAAAGGAACATTCTTGTTTTGTTTTAGACTGAGCAGCAGCAGCCACTACTTGCCTCCTTGTCTGTAGTGTATACAGTACAACAGCACCACAGCAAGAGTAGTGAGAAACATCATGAGAAGTGAACATAAACACACACACACACACAAACAGAGTTTAGTACCTCACGCTGAGGCTGTAGAGTCACTCCACATGGACGACCACATCAGGCTCTGTGTACAAACAGCAGTGTATGCACTGAAGCAGGCAGAAAGAGGGTCATACGTTTAGAAGACCAGCTGCAATTCACTTTTATCAGAGCCTCAAAGTTGGCACCCTTAAAGGTCAGGCAACAACGCCAGCAACACATCAGCAACAGCGATATCAGGCTGGCAAAAACATGTACTAAGCTAAATGCACAAGACTGCAGACAAGTTGGAGCTTTCAATATTCATGAATAAAAGGAGTTACATTACAAGTGTGAGCCACTCTGGGTTTTTGTCCACATCTGCTCAACAGATGAATTCAAAGCTTATAGGCAACACCTTGAACATTTAAATGGTTCCACTGTTTAAAAGGTGGTTTCTGTCTAGCACTATAACGTGTAACAACAACGTAAATCAAAGAAACTGCTTGTTGAAAAGAATTCGGGTGTTAAGGAGCATTACACCCACACCCAGCAGAGAACGCTATAATGTAGAACAAAAAAGAAATTCAGTGGGGGAAAAAAAGTGTGTGTTTAAGAACCATTACACCCATGCCCAGCGGAGTGGGTTTATTGCAATCGCCAGTATCCGTCTTGTCTGAAATTCGGTTCGGATCAAAATTGGTAGACGAGTTTGGGGTAGCATCATGAGTCAGGGCCAGTTCTATTTTTTAATGTATCCCCCCCTTCCCTCAACAGTGAAAGGTCACAGCACACTATTAAATGCCCTATGCTTATACATGGCACGAGTGTAGCATCTCTCAGAGTGCATTTCCAGTCTTGAATGATTGGAAAGCAGCACTACTTAGTCTACTAAGTGTTTATACCGAGAACCATGTCAAATAAATAGTTTTTATGCATTTGACGATTGGTTCTAGATTTATAAAGCGATGTTAATTTGTCCACTAAGTAAGTGTTTATGTTAAGGACCAGGTAAAATAAATTGTTTTGATGCATTTAAGGCTTGGTAGTTGGCACATCTAAGCCCATAACATAGCAGTGAGGTAACATTTTCTGTACCAGCTAATCCAAGGTTAGCTTAAAGAATTTGGCAGAGTGTCACTATTGCCAGGGCCCTGAACCAACAGGTGGAGAATAAAACATTGTCGGTCTGTTCTGCTAATGAAATCAGCCCCATCCTTTTCAGACTGCTTCCGTTTAAGTGCCATCTTAGCACCATGTCCAGACCAAATCCTCAAACTGGAGAATAACAATTTAGCGTTTTTATCCGTCTAATCTTCCCCGAGATGGGAGCTGCAGGCTTGTGAATTCTTACCGCAGCAGCTATCATCAATGTTCCATTTCAAAAGGACAGAAAAAAATCAAAGACCATTTTCGGGACATGAGGGCATGCCCCAAAAACAGATTGAATCAATTATTTGGGGAAACAGAGCCGAAACCAACAGTAAAGGGGTGCTCGATAGCATATTAGTTACAAAAAGAAAAAAGGTATTCAGTATTTGACAGAAATCAGCGGCCCTTGGCCCATATTTGTACTCAAATGCTTAGTTTGTTTCTTACAAAAAAAAATAAAAAATAGACTGGACTCATGAGTAGATGAATTCAAATTAAAAAATACAACTACCATTTATGTTGTTCATTGAATATTGTTTCCCACATTTATATCTAAAGATGAATCATTCCTCCACAGAGCAACAATAAAATAGCAATAAGAGATCCTTTCATATTAAAACTAATTCACCTCGACAGGCTTCCATTCAGCCTAGTGCCATTGCCCATTACAAGTAGCACTTAGGAAAAACACAAAACACAACAGAATTGAATGTAATTATGTCAGACAATAGAGTCTTTTGCAACGTTAATGGGTCAGGACACGAGCCAGTCCAATTACTTGCCAATTTCATGCCTGGAAACCCAAAATAAACACTTCTGTGGACTCGAGCATGGTCTTCTGCACATCTACATAAAGAGCTTTTAGCTCCATAAACAGTCATCAGAGAACAATGCTTTCTTCCAGTATCCATTCCTCACTGAGATAAACAAACGCCAATCTTTACATGAGTGCTATGCTGTGGACACCGGGGCACATCCTCCATAACTGGTAATCATGCGTGCGAAGGAATTTCAGTTTAGAGAGAAAATGGGGTATACTGAGGACATAAGTGCATCAAAGTTAAATCAGAAATGGACCGTCTGCTCCAAGAGATTTAAAATAAATAAAAATAATTTCACATGTGCTTTAAAGACTGGATTGTTATTGTCATATAATCCCCTCTTATCCTTTTCTCAGATTCTGGGTGGCCTCTTCCAGAGTTCCTCTGCCCTATCTGGCTCTTCCTGGATGTGCTGTTCTCCACGGCATCCATCATGCATCTTTGCGCCATCTCACTGGACCGCTACATTGCCATCAAGAAGCCCATCCAGCACAGCCAGTACAAATCCAGGGCCAAAGCCTTGGCAAAGTGTGCCCTGGTGTGGCTCATATCCATAGGTGAGCATGGCCGTCTTTCAAAACTAAGCAAATCATTGCTAGCCAGCCACCACATGTCTCCTTCGCCCCTTCAAGTTCATAGGTGGCCAGAGTTTGATAACATTTCCTTTTGTGAGGGACAGTCTGTTTGATTACTTGACATATGAGCCACAGCAGACCTGGTTTCTAAGAGTCAGGAATAAAAGCCGGACGCAATAAAAAGTAGGTGCTATATACACAGTGCCGGCTTCAATGGTTAACACACCAGAACATTCACAGAGATGTCAATGAAGCAGTCCTGTGGGACAGCTTGTATGAACAACTCGGCTTCAGAAAATCACAGGGCAGGACATATTTTTGTCCCTTCATATTACATCAAAGTGTCTAATGTAAATAGCCCATGATAAAAGTCACGCTACCAACAGCTGACTGATGTTAACTTTTGACCCCAATGTTTAATTAGGCTCAAAATTTAGGAATAAGCTCAAGGGTTTAGATAATGGTTCCAAAAGAAAATAAATAGAATACAAATTTAAATAATATTTAGAAAAGATTGTAAGCACAGTCATTGAAAAAATTGTATGTTTATTTTTTATTCTTAAATTAGTTTTTGATCAATTATTTTAATAAAAGAAATGGATCATGTTTCTTTTAGTTTTTTGGTCCAACACTACAATATGCTACTCTACATGACTGGCCAATGAACCCTTGCATAAGCAGACCGTTTTGCTGGTTGAGATCTGTAAAAATCTGCAAACCATATTAGCTTCCCAGTAGGAAATGAATTTAAGAGACTCTTGAGCTTATTAACAGCGCAGGCTGGTTCTCTGGCCAGTGAGTTTCATAGATTGTGGTGTGACATTTTGGCTGGATTCACCCTGGCATTAATGGAGAATCATATAGTACTCAGAGCTGTCAGAGGGGCCCTGGGGTATGATTTGAACTTGACTTCAGTGGTGGAAAGTAACAAAGTACAATTGAGGTATTTTTACTTTCCAATTTTCTTTTTCCCTCTACTCAACTACATGTCAGAGGCAAATATTGTACTTTTACTCCACTATAATTTAAAACTTTAGTTTCTAGTTACTTTGTAGATTTCGATTATCATTGCAAAACATGCATTATCCACTTTAGCCTTATACAGGTATTGAACTTGTGTAACAGGACAGTCTGCATAATGAGTACTTTTGGTACTTTAGGTATATTTTGTATACTTGTTACTTTTCTAGATTGTGGTATTGATCCTTTTACTTGACCCATTCTGGATGGGAACCCCTTTGTGTTTTAAGCATTATGTTATACTTTAGCTATTGAAAAATAGCAGATCTACAAGCTCATAGCGCGGCACTCACGCTATGAGCTTGTAGATCTGCTATTTTTGAAAAATCGTGTGGCACAAATCTTTGAATCTTTCAGAACGAACGTTCCAAATACATATAATTGTTTGGGTCCTTGACATGAAGTAGTTTGAGATTACCACTGATATAGAAACATTGTTTTTTTCAGAAAACTGATTTAGAAGCCTTTTTTTAGGACATTTAGGCCTAAAATAATTTAGGCCTCAGGTCTAAATGGGTTAAGTAAAAATTGTCAGTACTTTTTCCACCACTGCTCGACTCTGAGCAAAAGCAGATGATTGGATGGAGTGGCGGGGAGGGAGAAAAGCACTTAGGATGAAGAGTCCTTATTCTGCACATTGATCAGTGACAGGAAGATCAAAGCAGGTCATGGATAATCAGTTGTGTGTTTGGATTCATTCTGCAAACCCAATTCTTTCTCATCCCAGTCTTATGACATCAAAGTTTGAAATATTTATTCAATTACAGATTCGGGTCACCTAAATTGAAATGCCAAATATGGAAACTTTTGTTTGAGCAATGAAAGGAGTGAACTGGGAGTGAACTGAACTGGGAATTGACACCATATACATCTATCCAAAGCTAACAGAGCCACTATCTTTTTCAATTTAATGAAAATTTAAAAAAACTAAAATATCTACTTATCTAGCCATGTTATTTGGCAATACTAATACTTTTCCACTTTCTCATATTCAGGTATAGCACTTCCCATTCCCATAAAGGGGCTGAAGAACTACCATCTCCCCAACAACGTCACCTTCAACAGCAACCATACCTGCCTGCTGAGAACTGACAGCTTCCGTGAGTTCATCATGTTTGGCTCCATGGCGGCATTCTTCATCCCTTTGACCATCATGATGGTCATCTATCTGCTAACCATTCAGGTGCTGCGCAAAAAGGTCTACTTGCTCAAGTCAAAGGTGACACAACGCTTCCACCGACCGTCAGTCTCCACAGTCTTCCAAACGGAACAGACTGCATCCACGCCACCGGATGAGAAACTGACTCTGCCAGATGGCCGACTTATCAGATCGCCAGGAAATGTGAATTCAGCCACAATGCAGGCCTTCACAGTGGATGACATGCCTTTTCGGCGGATGTCCACTATAGGCAAAAAGTCCATGCAGAACCTCAGTAATGAACAGCGTGCATCTAAGGTGCTGGGCATCGTCTTTCTCCTGTTTGTGGTCATGTGGTGCCCCTTCTTCATTACCAACATCACCTCTGTGCTGTGTGCCAGCTGTGACAACGATGTGATCGCTCGTTTAATGGAGATATTTGTATGGGTGGGCTATGTGTCATCAGGCATCAACCCCCTGGTCTACACCCTGTTCAACAGGACGTTCCGGGAAGCGTTCACTCGCTACATGACCTGTAATTATGCCAGTGATGGAGAAGAAAGGCGCATGAGGCCGCAGCACGGGCGACGAAATCTGACAAAGATTTCCTTCCGCTCCTCCATGGCAGAGAACTCCAAACTGTTCATGAAGCGGGGAATGAAAAACGGAATTGGTGCGGTGAGCTACCAAAGCCCGCTGAGGCGCAGGCAAGCGCCCACACAGTCCTCTAGCAGAGTTGTGTTGGACACACTGCTTCTAACAGAGAATGAGGACTGTAAGCATGAGGAACATGTGAGTTACGTATAGAGCTGACTTAATGCACTCCCTTCGGAAAGAGTCTGAAACAAATCAGCGACACATGGAAATGTAGGTCATACAGGCCATTTTACATTGAGACAATGACGATCCCTTCTGTGCACTAAGAGGAAACACAGTGAGCTCCGAGTCTGAAGGGGAAGCAAAATAAATGGCAGCGACCACAAGCAAGTTTTCAAAGTATAACTGTAACTTGCAGAACATTAATGTCAATAAACATCAACATTCTGCAGGAGGATACTCGCAATATATGTGAAATCCCACATGGCTCAGAATGGATTGTCTTTAAGGAGACTGCCAGACAAAAACGCAAGGAATGAAGAGGTATGACCGTCTGGAAACTCTCTGTATTGCAATTCTAATCCTCTCACCTTGGGCTATTTGAACCTGCTATGTACTATTTCAGATGTATGCTTACAGTGGGCTACATAACTAGGGAGGACTCCCGTGACCTTTTCAAATCTCTTCTGCAACATTCTTGATGCATTGCACTCTCAAAATGATATTACTCATTGTTACTGCAAGTTGGGTTTTTTTCAGTTTTTGTGAAAAGGTGTTTTTCTAT
This sequence comes from Electrona antarctica, assembly GCF_951216825.1. Taxonomy (NCBI): domain Eukaryota; kingdom Metazoa; phylum Chordata; class Actinopteri; order Myctophiformes; family Myctophidae; genus Electrona; species Electrona antarctica. Next base: position 42,033,535 of record NC_136812.1, read on the forward strand.
GTGTATTACAGACTTACTGCACTGTTTAGTTTTGGAATGTCAATGATTGGGGTTTTTCAAAAGTGCTACAGCGTTGAAAGAGAAATACTAATATTGCATTAAATCCAAAGCTTTGCTGAACATGCTCAATAAAAATGTACATGCAGAATTTTCAAGTTTTCTGATCACAACTAACTGTTACATTTCAATTTACAATTTAAGCATTTAGCAGACGCTCTTAATACAGAGCGACATTACGCACCAGACTACTATTTCACATTTATCGAGGCATTATCTTTATGTCTCTTTGAATAACTGGGAATCACTAGGGCAAAGCAGGCTTCCCACTGGAGAGCTGAATAAACACACCATAAACCACACAACAGGCAAAGGCTTCTGAGGCTTAATGAAAAAACAATGCGGCTGCAACGATTCAACACAACAGAGCAAGCACATGTCATAATCTATTTAATTAGTGGTAATAAAAATGGGCAACCCAAACAGACTTAGCCTACAGATACAAATGGGCCAGCAGGGTAGTAGGGCATAGATACCTCAAGCCAGTGATGCTATCAGTCCGTCTGCATGTATCTTAGCATTGTAAAGTTATCAATTGCCATCATTATACTGCATAGTAGAGAGCTAAATATGTTAAGTCAACAGGGTTTCTAAGACGACAGACAGGGCAACAAATATACTAAACAAATGTCAGTTTAGATTAACAGTCAACCTACTGTAAATATATCGTTTGGATGGGAATCTTCCAGCTGGGAATGAGCCATCCGTTTATGCACGGTGTGTGTGTGTGTGTGTGTGTGTGTGTGTGTGTGTGTGTGTGTGTGTGTGTGTGTGTGTGTGTGTGTGTATATATATATATATATATTAGTATAATCATGTAGATAGAGGACTTGAAATGCCAACTTATAAGAGAAAAGCATCCTACCATAAAATAACTTTTATTAAATTAATCAAGTTTTGTTGATCTTTGCAAATTCTGGACACCAGAGGGAAAAAAAGACACCAGAAATTTGAGCTCTGGCCCATTTAAAAAAAAAATGGGCCAGAGCTGGTTCCCCCTCGAGTGAAGCAGGCCATTAGGGTGTGAACTGGAAGCGAGAGGAGCACAGCTGAATTGTTGCCGTTCAGGAGGCTTTCTAAACACGGGAAGGATTTACAGAGGGTTTATCTAGCGGGCTCTATTGATCATGAGGAATATCACATAGCCTTTTTTGGGCTTAAAATGGACGCCCGGGTTTTCGCCTTGCTTGGCAAGGCTGCTCTGTTTAACGCTCCCCTGCACGCCTGATGAGTAAATTCACGTCTGTGTACTAATGACTGATGACCCCCCATAAATACAGAGAAAATAAAAATGTGCAGTTGAGACAGACAAGAAGGCCCCATCTGTCCTCCTCGCACAGAAGGCAAAGCTTCAGTCACAAAACAACAAGAGCATCTAAATTCAACTGTATACAGCAGACATGTTTGTTATGTTACAGGTCACAGAATTGTGACACTAATAAGTTGTGCATCACCAAACTTGTAAATGCCAACTTGACAAAAGGGCTCTCGTTAAAGATTAATAACACTGCTATTGGTTTTCAGCCATGCTTATGAAGCTGAACATCATTTTAATTTACATTTTTAATTTTAAAAGAAAAATCCTTGGCGCCCGCTGGCCTAGCGGTCCAGGCACATGCTACATATAGGCTCTGGCCTGACAGCGTGTCACGTGTTCGAGTCCCGTTCATGGCGACCTTTGCTGCATGTCTCTCCCCTTCTCTCTCTCCCTTTCCTGTCTATCTTCACTTGAAACTATCAATAAAGGCAGAAAAGCCAAAAACAAATCTTAAAAAGAAATCCCATATAATTACGTAACATGCCAACACGAGCAGGAGATGTGAGCAGGAGGTACATGGCCCCTCAAGGGCCAGTGCAATGGGGGGGTGTACATACATTATAGAGTAAAATGCTTTCAAAGGGTATTGTATATCCCTCTTTAGAAATTCTACATAATTCTTCAACATAACTACCGAATAATCACGTGGAAAATCACTAGACATATGGATCTGAGGGTGGCTCACCAACTTTTGAGACAGGAAAAAGATCAGGAAAAAGATCTAGTAACCAAGGTAAAGTATTTAAGTTAAATTACTACATATGCTACTCACTATTGTAATTTCCATTTCATTTTAACCCTGTGCTTCCTTCTTTTGGTCAAGAAGTGATAAGGAAATCAGTGTATTTTGTGCAAAAGTCAAAGTGGTCAATTTGTACCTTCACAGCGCGTAAATGTGATATGTGCACAGCAACTAATTTAACAGACTACTATTAATTTCCTTGCCAACTAACAAGAGCAGCACAAACACATAAGACTAGCGTGCACTAGGGATGGTTCAGATTAATCGTTAATAGGATCAAAATCGATCGATTAAAAAAAGCCTACTGCAGGTGACTTGAATCCTATATTGGTATCTGTTATCATTAGCCTGATGAACATTATGTGGATGGATAACAGATTTTTATTACATTTTTCCACAATGTATGCTTTTGTTATGGTTTGTAACAGCCTTAGCGTTGACTATCGATTAATGTTGAATTATAGTAATCAGTTTTCATTGTAGACACTTTTACACATCCCTACATCTCTCCCTAGTGCAAATCACTTTCAACTAAACCCGACTGACGACAACATAGCCAGTGCTGTAGTTAATATTTACAAATGCTCCCCATTCTTTAAAAGAGAACATGAAAGACTGGTGCCTTTGTAGCAGATAGAATGTCCAGGGTGGGGTGCCACAGATGATTATGGCTAAGACAGATTTGCCATCTACAAGTCTGAAACCAGAGCGGAACACATTACTGTTTGTTTTGGATGTTTGGCAAAAGGCATGGGGCGGTACAAGCCACTAATAATACCATCTCAAGGATGAGCTTCAACTTCATTTGGATAACTATCCTGTGCTATGGGTGGAATGCAGTCTCTGTGTACTTGCATAGAGACTGATGAATAAGCTGTCATGGAATATGTCATAACAGATGTAGGAGGACCCCTAGTGGCCATGTAGGAGCATGACAAGACAAGGATCTGAAGGCTGGGGTAATGCAATCTGAATCTTACCTGAACATGATGAAGCCGATGGATTCAACGGCAGCCCTTCTGACATCATCGTTCACGTCGCTCACCTTTGAGGGGGAAAAAAAAAGGAGACTCGTTTAACCAAACCATTTAATCCTAAAGCTTAGCAGTCCATTATGGTCATTGTATGGCCTAGTATCTGAAAACATTATCAGCCACATTATTGTGTCATCACGAAATTGAACTTGTGCAGTCTGACACCTGCAGGACGTTAAGCTGAATCACACATTTTGAATTAAAGCAAATCATCTTCCATTTTAACTGATTTTCAATGCACTTGATTTACTGAACCCTTATGGTCTTTACACACTGGGGCATGACAAATTAATTACGATACAAAAACCGCAAGCCAGTAGTTCATATCATAACAAACATTCATAGTTTACTTAGTTGATGCCTCGTGCATACACGTTGGGAAAATAGTGCAAAACTCGACGTCGTTACAAAAAAGAAAATGATGTTCTTCCCAGCAGAATGGACGTGTTATGTTGTTCTGTATGATAAACCTCTGTTCTTCCCAGCAGAATGTACATTACGTATTATGTTGTATGATAAACCTGTTCTCTCTTCCCAGCAGAATGTACAGTACATGTTATGTTGTATGATAAACCTGTTCTCTCTTCCCAGCAGAATGTACATTACGTATTATGTTGTATGATAAACCTGTTCTCTCTTCCCAGCAGAATGTACAGTACATGTTATGTTGTATGATAAACCTGTTCTCTCTTCCCAGCAGAATGTACATTACGTATTATGTTGTATGATAAACCTGTTCTCTCTTCCCAGCAGAATGTACAGTACATGTTATGTTGTATGATAAACCTGTTCTCTCTTCCCAGCAGAATGTACATTACGTATTATGTTGTATGATAAACCTGTTCTCTCTTCCCAGCAGAATGTACAGTACATGTTATGTTGTATGATAAACCTCTGTTCTTTCCAACAGAATGTACATGTTACGTTGTTCTGTATGATAAACCTCTGTTCTTCCCAGCAGAATGTACATTACGTATTATGTTGTATGATAAACCTGTTCTCTCTCTCTTCCCAGCAGAATGTACAGTACGTATTATGTTGTATGATAAACCTGTTCTCTCTTCCCAGCAGAATGTACATTACGTATTATGTTGTATGATAAACCTGTTCTCTCTCTCTTCCCAGCAGAATGTACATTACGTATTATGTTGTATGATAAACCTCAGTTCTTCCCAGCAGAATGAAGGGTTATGGGAATGTGGACAGGGAGGAAGTACTCACAGCGACGTGCAGCAGGCGTCGGATGGCCTTGTTGTTCCCAGAACCGCAGTAGGCCATGCCAACGGTGTACATTCCTGAGCGCCTCAGGATGGGGTCCTGGAGAAGGAAGACGATGAGAGAAAGCAGAGCCTCAACATTCGGGTCTGCTCACAACGGCCATCAACACAGCTCAATCATTTCCCTGTCTGGTTCATTTACAGGCATTTTCTGGCATGGAGTTCAGAGACTTGAAACTGACATGGGGTAGTCTACACATTATGAGGACAGAAGTCAGTAGATCAAAGTTGTGAGCCTCGTGTGCCAAGGATTGCACACCTCTTTTGTTTTGTCACTGTCACGGGGGGAAGGGGGGATGCTAATGCCATTAAAAAAACGTACTATACTTTTCACGCCATTTAAACGAATATGTTCCACCATCTAAAGATCTTGCACAGTTGTTGATACAAATTCATTTTCCATTCAACATCCCATTCTGTATAATGTATTTTATATTATATTATATTTGTATCTTTTTAGAATGCGACATGGACATATAAATTAGGCGTCACACTGCATGAGGTTCTGTTTAAATAAAAGGGTCACTGAGCGTTCCATCAGCACCTTATCTCTGCAGAGGCTCTCGATGAGGGTGTCGGCCTCCTCCATGCGTCCGTACATGACCATTGCAATGCCGACGGCCAGCCCACGCAGAATCTTCTCGTGCTGGGTCTCCTGGGCATAGCCCACCATATCCTCGATGGCCTGGGCTGACTTGGAGCCCAGCATCACCAGGCCCAGAGCCAAGCCCGCAGCCTCACCTGAGAGAGAACACAGGGACAGACATGGGTTCACATGGGTCATGCTTTTATTGGCTACTGGAGTTTTTCCTCCTTTTGTTTCATTACATTCCTATTAATTTACGACATCAACTGGGTGAGTTGCGACTACTGTGTGTGGATTACACACTTACTAGCATGACTACCAACATGACCACCAACATGAACCATCCTGTGTAATATTTAATTGGAATTTGACAACCCAAGAAATATAATACAAAGACAAGAACACAACATTTCATTATAAGCTCCAGAAAACAGAGCTGAAGTAAAGGTCAGTTTCACTCTGATCTCAGCAGCTTGTTGTTATTGCTTGCTCCCAGAAGCAGTGAAAGCTTTAGTGTGTACTGGGAGTGCAGAGCACTACAACAAATATTTCAACTGAACAAGAATGGTGTTCTTTAATCAAGTTTTCAATAGTTGCTTGGCAACAAGAAGAACCACAACTGGTAGTTTTCCAAGAACCAACTTAGCACAGCTTGTTAAAAAAACACCAGACAAAAGCTGGAAGATCCTGACTGGCAAGTAGGTTTGTTGATCAAACTAGCCACATTGTTAGGGTGCCAGGTCATCACAGAGAGGATAAATTCATCAGTAACTGTGGCTAGTATTAACCCATTTTGACCTGAGATCAGATTCTAAAAATGTCTTCTACATCCTGACAGTTTTCTGAAAAAGCTGTGTTTCTATGTCAGTCGTTCTTCGATTTTTCAAAAATAGCAGACCTACAAGCTCTGTGAGCTTGTAGATCTGCTATTTTTCAATAGCTAAAGCATAACATAATGCTAACACCAAAAGGGGTTCCCGCCCAGAATGGGTTAAAGAAAAGGTTGGAAAAGGAAAAGCATTCAGGTCAGTCTTTTCACTATGACGTTTATTCCAGGCCTACATACCAGTTACAGCATCATCCTGGTACAGGTTGGACTTGAGCAGGTCATAAACATCCTGTCTGGCTGTGCCCAGAGCTGCCAACCCAAGGCCAAGAGCACCCCCATGACGAACAATCTGTCAGATAGAAAGACACAACTTAAATATGTATATATTATACACAATACACAAAGAAATATATTATTTTCTCTTTTAAAGTGCTGGTAATCTTGAACTTGCTTACACCAGCAGATAACGTGATTACCTAGCATGTAACAAAGACACGCATTTACATTTTGGTGAAGCACAATAGCACATACAGCACATACAAAAACCAGTAGGCCATCACAAAAACAATTATTTGCTGTGATGTTGGGACTCGAATTTAAATTTAAATTAACCATTTCCCCCCTAGTGCCATTGCACTCACATCATTGCTGGCGTTCTTGAGCTGGCTGAGCAGATAGTCGATAATGTCTCCTCCGTGGTTGGCGTGGATCAGGCCCAGGGCATACAGGCCGCCTCCCTCCTGGTAGGCTGAGCCAGGGGAGGTGTCTTTGGGCAGGTAGGTAGCCATCAGCTGGAGTGCCTCTTTCTCATGGCCCTATGGAGCATTTTATATTTATATTTTAACAAACCTAGAACGTCTGAAGCCAAAGTATGAGCTTAAACATTTTGTTGGTTAAAATAATTCTGTAAGGAAATAATAGAGGTAAATATTACCTTATGAATGACACCAAGACTAGCTGTTGCCGTAAACTTGGCCCAGTTGGTGGCTCTTGCTAACCACTCCAAGTTTTCTCTGCGATTATGTACAAACATTGTCTGCATGTTAGCAACAGTAGGGCCTTGTCAGAACAAAACGATCATTAGTCTTGATTAAAGGACCACTTCACCACTTTTCAACCTATCTTCATATAATATGTCCTCACTAATAATCATGATAAAATGGCACGATTTCTTTCTACTCAGTCTGTGTCTCATAGGAGGGCTGTGGGCAGTTTAGAAACAGTCTTCCAGCGACACATCATTAGGCAGATTTTTCTTAAACAAGATTTTTTTTACAAAAATGTTTAGATTTTCATTATCGTGAGAACGATGGCTTCCATTTTCACATTGCAACTTTTCAGGACTAGAAAGCCTGCAGTTTCTATTAGCTTGGATTCCCCATCGATGATGTCACTGGAAGACGGTTTCTGAACTGCCCACAGCCCTCCTATGAGACACAGACCGAGTAGAAAGAAATTGCGCCATTTTTTCATGATTATTAGTGAGGACCTATTATATGAAGATAGGTTGAAAAGTGGTGAAGTGGTCCTTTACGTGAATATTTTGTAACTTCAACATCTTCACTCAACTACCGTAAGCATTATGCTTTAAACTTAACAAAGTTTCAAAAGAGCAATATACAAGTTACCTTTCAACACAAGCTGGTAGAAATGTGTCCTCTTATGCTCCCCAAAATAATATTTGACTCACCTTAGAAACTGGTCACTTGTGGTTCCTGTGTGCATGAAAGAGTTGGCTATGACTGTGGCTGTGTGGCACACTGAATTTCGAACCGCATCCTGCAAGGAGGATGATTAAAAAAAAAAGAAATTTGTAAAACCCAGTCATGTACATTTCAGTGAGAAACCACTTAACAAATCACCTTTGTTACAAATTGCTTTACAAAACAAGAACATAAGCCAGAGGAGTCTTTATAGCCCTAACCACACCAAAGGGTCAAGACGGTTTTGTCCCTGCGGTGTGATAGGTCTTGTTGCACGTTGACACTAGTGATTCAACGCATGGAATTCAATGGCCCAAACCACACCAAAGGGTCGAGACGGTTTTAGCGTTAACTCCTTGCAACCGTTTGGACCCAAGGAGTTGCATGGAGACCCTTTTTTGTGGTTAGGGCTTTACATGTGCAACATCTTTATTTCAAATTTGTCACAAAAATGCATAGCCACTAAGATATGAAAGATGAGAGTACCATTTCAGCTTTAGGTGCTCAAGACGTCTCCACACGTCTTTATAATTATACCCGTAGAGGGCCCATGACGTGAGAGGACGTCTTAGGGTCTTTTTTAATTAATGATATAAAACTGGATCGCAAAAATCTATTTTTTGACAGGGCCATTTCTAGGTAACGCCTTGTGCAGCGCTCAGCGTCATGTTTTGCGCAGCTGTTCACTTCCTTGTTTACGGCCTGACAAGAGATCAGATGTGACAGCGCAAGGTAGTAATGGAAGATTATACCTCCCGGTTTGGGGGGGGCAGTAAAATCTGCGTCATCTACTCGGCATTCTAGCGCCTTTATTTTGAAAAATTCCGGTGCACTGGAAGTGTTCAAGAAAAAAAAAGGTATGGCCCTTATTTCAAACGAGCTCATCCAACATACAGTCATGCAGAAAGAAGACGACTTAGTTCCAACATAAGGCCATTTCCTTACCTTTGTGTTTTTGAGGATCATCAGGTCTGTGTTGTTGTTTCGGATCAGGAACTGCAGGTGTAGCTCAATAGCCATTTCTCCGCTAAGGATTTTGATCATCTTGGCGTTCTGGTCCTTGGGCTCATCATCCTTAGCAAGACATGTCATTTGAGCGTTGGATTAACAGTACAATACAAATTTCTCAGGATATTTTAAACAAAATGACTAGAAATACTGTATTTTATTTCTCTGACGTTTTCTATAAAAACAAGCTTTTAGATCAGTTTATGTCACAATGTAAAGTCATACTGTATAACTTTACATGTTGTAATATTTTCGGCGACACCAGTTGTGCTACAGTACATTCCTTGTGTTGTACTAATAAACATAATAAACATTTTATTAGAACTTTTTTTACCGTGTCTGCTGGCTTTCCAGCAGGGGAGCTCCCTGCCTTATCGTCCATTTCCATTGCATCACTGCAACACACAAATCATAGTTTATGTAGTCATGAATTGATAACGACACAGTAGGCCAACAGAAGTGCTCAAAAAGCCTGAAAAGCTCAGCCGCTCACTTAAAGAAATATCTAAATATCTTTATTGTTCAGACTACAAACGACATCCCCAAGCGTTCAGTCTTGAAGTCAGCACAAAGAAAATAGTATCCTATCCATTTCCTTGGGGGAAAAAGAAAATCACACTTGTGTAAAGGTTGCCCACCGTGGCTTCCACACGATTGCAGATTCATTTCCATTACATAAGTTACGAGACATGAATGCATTGTGTTATTGTATAAAACAAATTCAGTTACAAGATGTATTTATATTGGCCACATGACGTCTCATGTAGTCATTTAGTGCCCGAAACAAACATTAAAGTCCATAGACTTGGCAGGCAAACGATTTACTTGGCTGCCATATGACGCAATCTTCAAAAGCCATGTATTGCACCCATCAAGGAGGACACTTTTTGGAGATGGATCCTAGAGGACATGTAAGCCATTTCCCATTCCATGGTTATGTGGGGATCAAATCAGAATGTGGGTATTGCCCTCACTCCGCAGGAACACACTCCATCTACCACAGCCTACCTGTCTTTGTCTGCGGTGGGCACGGTGCCGGTGTTGGTGGAGCCGGGCACGGCGGGGATGGGCGTGCCCACGCTGCGGAGGTTCTGGATGACGGAGGAGAGGAACTGCTGGCTGGCACTCTCATACAGGTCGAAGCAGATCTGGTAGGCCATCAGCAGGTTTTCCTCCTTCACCAGCTTCTCCAAGATATCACTCACAGCCTGGGGGTCGTCTAGGAAGATCAGGCACTACGGGGCAAGACGAAAGACAATGAGAGTAGGGGCAAGAAGAAAGAATGATGATGTGCATGCCAGTAAACACATGGGGTAGAGGGGAAGATGTTCAACTGACCAGCGACAGAGAAGCCAAAATTATTTAACTACAGAGAGACACAGCATTACCAATTAGCTTAACACACAGTACAAAATAATTTCTAAAGAAAAAGGAATCTAAAACACTTCGCTAAATAAGAACTGAATGTCTCCCAGCTTTCATTGCTAGAACTGGGTGGAAACAATTAGTTTTAAATAAACAGTATTGCAAAACCAATCTTTAGGGCAGTCCATGTTGAGGCAGACATGATTGGTTTTCAAAGCAGTAGGTGTAGGTTTGTTAGCGGCTATTCTCGCAGCTGTTCTAGTAACTACAGTACCTTGCATTTAGAAATTCCCAAACATAGAGAGATCTCAGAGATCTCCAACCATCTGGCAACAAAAGACTAGCTCCCAAGTGAGCATAACGTTTATTTTTACCGAAATAAACGTTTCTTTCTGCTTTATTTCAACTAAACACAGTTGCGGACAAACAACAAGTATAAGTTCCATCAGCAGGTATTTACCTGGCAGACATTAATGAAGTCGGGCTTCTCCAGGTTCATGTAGAGTTTGACCAACACTCGGAGCACTTCGTTGCGGAACTTCTTGTTCTGCATCAGGGACATGCACACCTTCAAGCTGTAGGCGAGCAGGCCGCTTACATCAGTCTGTGAGAGAACAGGAGAAAATCGTTAAAGTGCGTTAGGATTGATGGAGAAAGATTATCCAATTAAACCCAACATATTTAAATATGTTGTGTCTATAGAGCGTTGCAGTCCCGCCCTCTTTCATGATGACGCCAGGCCCAGGAAATAATTCCGGGACATTTCAAAAAGTATTTATTTTAAGACCTTTTAAGCGTTGTGCGAAGCCAACTCGAGTCGTGACAAATCATGACAACAAACACAATATTTTGGACCAAACAAATAATTACAAAGAAGAAAAACAAAACAAAAAAAGTGTTGTAACCTGCCTTTTTTTTTCTTCTTTCTAATTATTTGTCCGTCCAAAACATTGTGTTTATTGTCATGATTTGTCACGACAAGAGTTGGCTTTGTCTGCGGCGTAAACGTCTTTAAATAAATACTTTTTGAAAAGTCTATGAGAAAAATTATGGGGAATTATTTTCCGGGTCTCTCGAGGGGGCGGGACTGTGACGCTCAGTCTATAGGGTCTCTCCTTTCCCCTCTACACCAAATAGGGCTGTAACAATTACAAATTTGAGTTGACGATTAATTGTCACACAATTTGTGATCAAACAATTTAACTCCATTATTTCCCGCTAGGTGGTAGCATAAGCACACCTAACCTGTGTAAGGCTGAACGATTTTGAGAAAAAATCTAATTGCGATTTTTCTGACCAATATTGCGATTTCGATTTGACTTGAGATATATTTTTTTAAATCACACCCGTGTGAAGTAAGTGGTGCAACTCCGTGTGGGCGTCCCCGGGGGGTCCCCGAAACTTCCAGACCCACAGGAAGGCGCCCAGGGTGCCGGCCCGGTTCAGGCGAGCCGCCCTGCATCCGAAACGGTCAAGAAATGACAGAGTTACCGTGTGTGGGTCCCCAGGGGGTCCCTATACTGTACTGTACAGTCAATGTACTGTAATGTCACACCCAAAATCATCATATAGGGCCTATACAGTTAGTATGTGTGTGTTAGGCTGCGCAACAGTGACACTTGGTTGTGAAAACCAACCAAATGCTATTTTCGTGCTCGGACAGACCCAGCCAGCCACCCACCCACCCACCCACCCACAGACACACAAAGCTCCGTAATGAAGTGGTTGCACCACTTAAAAAGTAAAGCTTCAATTTAGTATTCACTGTGTCCATTTAAAAAGTAATGAAACATTACCAAATGGCATACCCTTCATTTACTTTACCAGGCAGTGATGTCAGGATTCACATGATGTGAGACAGCTCAAAATAATGTACGCTAACCAAATTGACCTGTGTTTAATTAACTACAATAAGAATGTGTGTTAAAATTTGTTAGAAATAATTGTAAATAGCTCTCTGGATACAGACCATAAATGCAATGTAATTTCCAGACTTTCTATTTAAGTGCATAAAAGCATAAAAGCATTTCATAAGTGTAGGCTACATTTTGACAGATGTGATGACATAATTAGGCTATTAATTATTAGAGATAATTTTGTCTGGGGTTTAAGACAAGCTCAGGCTATTTCCCCACCACGGGTCCTGGTGTAAGCTCTTTTTTAATGACGGCTCTACTCGGATCTCGGTACAATTTCGCGGACCTCGCTCAGACCAATCATTACAAATGTACATTCACCTAATGGGGAACGGTTCACCAGAATATAGCATTAAAATAAACAGGGGACAGGACAGCATGACAGCGCCCGTGCCATGCGAAGGTTTGTGGTGTTGCTGCGGGATGTTTTGACTGTCGTTGTACCATGACAGGTCTTGCACAAAACTCGTCTGTAACGTCAAAACCAAAATAATGCCATATCGCCGAAGTGCCTGATCTCTTTGGGATTAAATTGTGAGGACTTAAGAAAGTTTCTTCGGGCTACGCAGACGCTATGCTTGCATCTGCTCCTCAGCTGCTGCTGACTTCTAGCATGGTAGCATTAGCATCAACGCACTGAACACAGAGCAGAGTAGACGTAAATGATGACTTTGTTTTGGGCACTGGGCAAGCGTGTACACATGCACTGCAGTCACATGCACTGCAGGGACACCTCTGATTGGTTAGAATAGAGAGCACAGTACAGCCGTGTTGTAAATACTGGATCAGACGCGCTCCGGGTTGAATATTATGATTAAAAAAAAAATCGCAGCCTTTGCGATTTGCTAATCGCGTGGTTTCAAATCGTAATTTCGGTTTGAAAACGATTTATCGTTCAGCCTTAAACCTGTGCCACCCGTCCACTCTCACTCTACGATCCATGTTTCATTTCCGGGTTATCAGTGAGGTGGGGGCTGTTGTTGTGAGGACATTGATCGTTAGCCATAAGCTTATACCTCTTAGCTCTCTTCATAAACAGTTACATGTCCTTAGCGATGCGACAGCTCACCATGGACAGCGCTCAAAGCTTTAGAGATACAAGTCTTTGAAAATCCTGTTATAATGGAGGCTCAATGGAGCTGGATTTAAAAATCCCATATCTGGTGAGGACGGAGGCTCTCCATAGCAACCGGAGCAATACTAAAAAGTAAATTGACGGTCACCGCTTTCATATATGGAGTATACGGGGGGTACGAACATGTACGTAGGTGGCACCTTTAGTGCTCTAGCCTAGAGGGTACGATTATAATCGTTGAAAGCAGAGAAAAGGGTAATTGTGTTTGTGGCATTGAACATTAAACATAAAAAAGAATACATTTCTGTTTGCCTGGAATTCTAAAAATGCACAGGGCAGATATGACAAATAATATGACAAATAACTGAAATATACAAAGAAATTACTAAAATTCATTTTTTTTTAATACTTAAAAAAAAGGTTAAAAACATTACAGCGTCACGCATTGCAAGCTTGTAGATCTGCTTTTTCAGCTTTTTTCTAATTTTTCAACATGGAAACAATGCCAATTATGCCAAAATATTTGGGATTATCTCAAATAATTGCGATTATACGATTATGTAATAATTATGACAGGACTAACACCAAATACATTTGCTGAATGTTTATTGTTCGCCCCAGAATAGGGAAGCTAGGGTGAATGTGGTGAATTCTTGTCAATAGTATTAAAAATCTACGCTGCTCTTTCACTGATGGTGAAAGCAGGACAACTCACCGATTCCAAGATAGTCTTCTCAAAGATGTCGAGCCGCCTGGTTTCAAGGGCAATGCCAATGGCCTGCTTGTACTTGTGGTCGCCCAGGCAACGCAGGAACATCTTGTTAACGATGCCCTCCAGGCGCGGGTCGATGCTCTTCTTCTCCTCATCTTCGGGCATCTCCGCATTTTCAACCCGCAGCTTTGTGTAGTGGTCAATGCATTTGGCTAACAGAAGAACAGATAACAGTATTAAAGAAGTGCCCGTTTATATCCACTAAACAAATGCACACTGTTTTTTTTAAAGAGAAAAGAATCACACAAGATCATTGCAACATAAAAATCACAAGCATTGTCTTGGCATCGTCTATCAATCAAACTCCTGTCAGTACTGCTCTGCTCTGGTGGCTCTGTTGAGGGTGGAGCTTGCTATTGAAGGGCTGCATTTCATTACATTTCCATTGCTATAATTTATGTTCATCATATTCCTGTAGGTTGATAGTCTAGCTTTTCACATGGGAAGGGACTGACATGCCATCATGCAATTCAGAGACAAGGGGGCCGGTAGGGGCGTTTGGTCAGTCTGACAGGCGTAGCGACATGAGCAGGTGCACGTCTTCTCAAATCAAATCAGTCATGTACAAATAAAGTTCTTATTTTGTTTATGTAGAGATGCTAGGTCAAATACAGACAGCCAAATGTAAGCATTATCACATCTGATAATATAAAAACAAAACTATATACTGTATGAATTAAGTCGACAATCCAGATAAAGAAATAAGAGACAAGATACAATATTGTTCAATGTTCATGTTGTCTGAACACTCACCAATGATGGTCTCCACATACTCAGACTCATCTGTGACATTGAAGAGGTCCCCAGCACCCAAAGCATAGTTCAGCGACTCTTCAAATGCCCCGAGATGGTAAAAGACCTTGGAGGCCACCAGGGCAGCAAACTCTCTGCTTCGAAATGACTCATCCTCATACAGGACCTCGCTGAAAACAGGAGATTATAACAGTTCACATTAGAGTAGCCAAACAAAAACCTGTGGCCTTTTGGTTATCAAAAGGTGCACAGCACACCGGTCCTTGCGAGGTGCCAGTCAACGGGATAAATACTAATAATGAAAATGAAAAAGATGGTATAGTCGCACACTCGTAGCTGCTAGGGTTTAATATTTTTCCCGAATTTGGCTCATTTTAAATCCCGGGTACTGGCCGACCTGGGCTACCCGGGAATTCCCGTCAAAAAAAAAAAAAAGAAAAGAAAGAAACTGCCCACTAAAATTTATATATATACTTAATATTTTCAATAGAATAGTGATATTTTGTTTAAAACCTTTTTATTTGAACGAAATATGAACATATAAAATGTAATTATTAAATTACACACAGAGCGCGTTTTTTGGGACGAATATCGGAGCGAATGTCGGAGCACAGGAAAAAATAATCGACCTCACGTCTTTCACATAGCTATACATCAGGGGTGCCCAAAAGGTAGATCGCGATCTACCAGTAGATCACAAAGGCTGTGCAGGTAGATCGCATGACATGCACCTAAAGAATATTTAAAAAATATATATTTTTTGCATCTGCCATCTGAATTAAAATTATTTTTAACCCATGTCTAACCAATGACTAGTCTAAACTAAGTATGCACCCCCAAACCCACAATCTTATAGTTTCAAGAGTGTTGCTGTGCACAAACGTCGGTATGATTACAAATTAAATACAAAAACGCTACCTATTCCATGACTATTTTCAGCAATGGTATTCGGTGGGTAGATCTTGTTGAGCTGGTGATTTTTAAAGTAGCTCTCAAGTCAAAAAGGCGTGGGCACCCCTGGCCTAGAGCCACACAGGCTACACACCCTGCCAGGTGCCCCTGCCTGGGGCAGTGGTTTTCAACCCTTTTCACATCAAGGCCCATTATTTATTCGCCATGTGAACCTTCAACCACCATTTGAGACCCAAAACTTTGAATATTATGTTGTTGTTGGATAAGATTTTGTCCACAATTCCATGCTGGCTGTATTGATTGTATTAGAACTGTGACAGGCACTGTAGTATAATAAAATGCATAGATAAATATCTGAGCCTCCTGTCATAAAGATGGCTCTGATCAACCAGGATAGCCCCAGGTGCAGGTGGTCTTCCTGAGTGATAAACCCTCACAATGTGTTTATACAGCTGCCTATAGCAACTTATAGAGATAACCTGCAGATAGCCTTTAGACCAGGGGGGCCCAAAAGGTATAGATCACAATCTACCAGTAGATCACAAAGGCTGTGCAGGTAGATCACATGACATGTGCCTAAGGAATATTTAATTTAAATAGTGGCATCTGCCACTTGAATTAAGGTGACTTGATTGACATCAAAAGGGTCAGCTCAAACCCACAATGCAATAGGCCTATTTTGTTTTCAAGAGTGTTGTGTACAAAAACATTGGTATAGCATTACAAATTAATACAACAAACCCCTACCTATTCCATTTCTCCCGCTCTATTTCGCATTCCAAGTGCATTTGTCTTATATGTAATGCCAGCTCCGGTATTCCAAAGCCTCCTCGGCCTCAGATACATATTTAAACTATTTTCAGCAATGGTTTAATAGTTTTTTTTGGTGGGTAGATCTTGTTGAGCTGGTCATTTTCAAAGTAGCTCTCAAGTCCAAAAAGTGTGGGCACCCTTGCTATACATGGTCTTTCACCCTTTGAGCAGTGCTGGGTCCCCTTCTCCGCTGAGGAGGTGATCATCTCATTTTGTACTTTATGAAAAGTCCGATTGGGTATGAAAATAGCCAGCACGGCCAGGGCACACAATGGCAAGTCGGCAACACACTGATTATATTGTATCAAGGTCGCTCGTTATTTGAGAGAGAGAGAGAGACTGTGCTTCGTCTACCGGTACATCGTGTCAGAGCTCAGGCTGACAACGCAGTAGGCTACATCGGAGCATGTCCGTTTAACCCATTTTGGGCTGGAACTCCTTTTGGTGTTTTAAGCAGTTATACTTTAGCTGTTGGAAAAAAAGCAGATCTACAAGCTCATAGCGCGGCACTCGAGCTTGTAGGTCTGCTATTTTTGAAAAATCGTGAAATTGTGGCGCAAATCTTTGAATATATTCTTACAGAGCGAATGTTTTTAACTCAAATCTTTGCTTCTGGGGGTCCCTGGAACACCATATTTTCAGATGGGGGTCGGTGGCCAAATCCAGATATTTTTGAGGGTCCTTGACATGAATATGTTTGAGAACGACTGTCAAGATTTAGAAGGCATTTGTAGAATCGTCCTCAGGTCTAAATGGGTTAATAAATTGATTGCAGCTGACGTAGCAGATACATCTCTCATCAATGCAAACTGCAAAACCATTATGTTTCATCGCTGCTGGCATGCAAGGAATACCAGGCAAGTTATACATTTAAGGGGATAGATTCTCTAATCTAATCTATATGGACCTCATTATAGCGTATTGTTGGGGCTGTCAGTCTGTGTGTGTTGCCGTGCCGTCCCCTCTCTTGCATCTGTTCTTCTCTGACGGCCAAGCTACACCAGGCTTTTCTCGCACGTTTACCCTAAACGCGCGGCCCGCGCGTGCGTTTTTTTAAAATAGGACTGGACCTAAATTAAACGCACGCGCGGGAGAAAACGCGCGAGAAAACGTGTCTCGGCCGCTGCATGTTGGAAAATGATGGGAGGGTTCAGATTGGATATTTGACCACTCACAGATCAGGGGAAAAAACGTGCTCTGGGTGCAAACTCCTTTAGTGTAATTTCTAACAAGAAAAAAACAACCTCCAGGACGACGGGTCCCGAAGCCATTTCCCGGTCAGGAAATTGCGTGCGCAGTTGCGCACGGTGCGCTGTACCCGGGAAGCCCGAATCCCGGGATTGAACCCTAGTTGCTGCCAATGCCAAACGTTTTATTGTGGACACAGATAAGAGAATAGATGAATACTAGATCTGAACAAGAACTATTTAACTCTTTTGTCGCTAACTTACATTTTGTCAACAGATCCAGAAATCTCAGCCCAGAAGTCATTGACAATGACATCAAGCTTTTGCAGAGCAAACTCCTGCAATTAAACACAGAAACACCAGTCAAGCATTGTTTTTTTTTGCATTCAGTAGTAGAGTCAAGAGTGTGTGTGTGTGTGTGTGTGTGTGTGTGTGTGTGTGTGTGTGTGTGTGTGTGTGTGTGTGTGTGTGTGTGTGTGTGAGTCATTCTGGTTTGATATGTTTTTTGTAGTGGGGATGGCAATGTCTCACTTATAAATTCACTGTAGTGTAAACCATGCAGGTCCCCCACAAAATCCTTTATTCGTTTTTGGAAGTAAGGCTTAGAAGGAGGGAAAGGAACACACAAAAAAAGATTACCTTGAGCTGAGGCTCCTCCTCATCCAGGAGCGAAATAATCCCAGCTGAAATGGAAGTGAGGCATTTATCTAATTTAATTACTCAAATTTAACAAACTTTATTAATATCATAATCTGCTGTCCTGTGAATCATAACAGACTAGCAGCAGACCGTCACAGCTCAGTGTGTCAGCAACATCATTACCCTGGCCCGTGCTAAAACATTCACATACTGCATATTATGTGACAGCAGCAGCATTATAAATATGTTAGCAACAGCCTTATCCTATAATATTAAAACGTTCACAAAATATATGTGAACGTTTTAGGATATGATAAATACGTTGATGTTGCTAACACAATGCGCTGTAACGGTGATGGAGTGCTGCCGCTGTCACCCTGCTACATACATAGTGCTTTTAACTTTAGTTTATACGATATATACAGTAAGAAAATCTAAATAAACCAGAGTATTTGCGTAAGCAACTAAATAACGGTGTATTTCTGGGAATGTACCGGTAATACTCATTGTCTTTCACTAGCTAAACTGAACTCCTTGCTGTGTGACTCAGCTAATTCAATGGCCGTTAGCGGTGTTAGCAAAAAACGCTAGCTACAATATTAATTACCGTACATCTAATATAATGACTATCTCTTACCGGCGGATGTTATCATGTTTGGCTCGTCAGTCCCTCCTCAACGCCACTGTTGTCCCGTTTTGGGGCTTTTAAATTCTCACAGGAGAAACAAATGAAAAAATGTTGTGTGTGTGAAAGAGTGGCACCACCAGATTACAGCCGCTGTTTGACGCTTGCTTTTTGTTTAGCGAGCGACGTAAATTCCTCTCAAACGGACCCACAGTTGGGAGGACCGATGCTAAGCCTGATGGAAATAATTATAAACTGCATTAATTCTCACCCACATTCTCACAACAGGGTAAACCGCAACGAGTCTGTTAGAGGGCGAATATATTTACGTATTTCCTCTGTTTGTTTGAAGATAAATATAGAAATATAGCATAAATCCTGTCGGTCCCTGAACCGGCATCTCTAAAAACCGATCTCGCATGAATCAGTTGTTTTACCTGCACTCTGAATCTGAATAGGTCTCTGAAGTGAACCATAAAACTAACATCCATCATGTATCCAAGCACTTGCACATTTGTGGCAACTATTATTCTTTATACAAAAAAATATATATAACTCTGTTTATTAATGCAATCCCATATTCTATATATGAGAGCCCAGGTGAGACATTTAAACGCATATGGGATCTGGACAATCAGTTGTTTTACATACTAAATGTATAACTCTGTTTATTAACAGCTAGTCTATCATAGGGCTGGCTATTGGCCAGTTTGATATTTTGTCATATTTCTAAAGCAATGTGCCCACCTATCCTGTATCTATTCATTGAGACATTTAAAAGCATATGGGATCTGGACAATCATAGTTCTTTTACATAAATATAAGGTAGCCTACATATATCCTGCTTCGTGAATATGAAAGCAACTGATTATGATTCACTGCCAAAACAAATGTAGGGATTCTGGGATTCTCAGTCATCTGCCCAAAACATCAAGTCCTCTCTAATATCTTGTGCTTTTTATTTTTCAAATCTCTTGTATGACATTTGTAATTGATCTTCCACACAACACAATTAAAATGTTTATTCCAGAATTAAAAAACAAAACCAAAAAAAAAAATGGTATCCAGTACAGAATCATAAATACATATTAACAGAATGGTTAAATATCAAAGGCACAAAATAGTTCATATTCATAGGCTAAATTCATATACATCATAGGTAAACATTGAAGTGTCTCTAATACTGTAAGCCCATTAGTTCTCCCTTAAGTAAGAGTACTCCAGTTCAGTCCTAAGCTGCTGGATAGGGTGAAATATTATATAACTGAAACATTATTTGATAAAAAAATGTTGTGTGATATAGTGTTTGATGTAGGGTTGTCAGGTCATAGACGAATAACTGTTTGGTCAGTTTGGTCTTAGTCAAACAAAGACTCACTGTGTTAGTTGATTAGTCACTTACTGCACTTGTTTCAATGCTGAATGAATTATTTGTGGCCGGTAGCCACCGTGAAATAAATATTAAAATGTTAAATCAATATTAAAATGTTATATTCTCAATAACAGGAAAGGTTTGTTCTCCAAAGGTTTATTGCTTCAACGTTTACATCCGGCTGGATCTTCTTCAGGAAGATCATTCCTGAAGAAGATGAAGCAATAAATAAACAAGAGGAGCAGAGACAAAATCAGTGTTGTGGACTTTATTCCTTTCCTGTTGCATCGCTGTTTGTCCAGCACCCATGGGTACGATTGGATCGCCTTTGTCTATACTCAATAACCTCGTCATCAACCTGAAAAGGCTGGTTTCGGCACGATTGTACACAGCAAACACAATTATACAGATTTGTCGACTAAATCAGCTAATGAACAACAATCGTCAACAAATTCCTATGATTATTAGTATAGAAATTCTTTAGTCAAGGGCAGCCCTTTGCCTTGAGTGACGTTACACTTTGACAAACTATAACTAAAGGCTTTTGTCAAGCGGTTTGTTGTAAATTGTTCAATCTAGTAGAACAGGTCTTGTGACACCTAAAACACCTAAAGCATGTCTGTCTCCAATGTGACGACTGCACAGAATCCTCAAAATGTTTACACTTCACAGTGTGTGATCCTTGAGTACACAGACTCACAGTGACGGGGTGAAAGTTAAGCTATCACTGTCAGGTCAGGTGCTCCACAGTCCACAGATCCAGGAGACATGGAATCGGTTTTGAGAGGAATGCCCTCCTCTATACTTCCTGTGTCACCTGAAAAACAAACACACAATCATTATGTTCTAGTACCGGTATTAACGTGAAGGAAAATGGGACTAGCATTCTATTAAATTGGGACGACATAGTATATTATTTGGGCATCTCCCCGTCACCGAAATGACGTAAATCAATGGCAAATTAGTACAGGCTTAATGAGATATTCCACAATATGAAATATTCCTAAAGCCAAGAGCAGGCTGATCCGCTTATCAGGAGTGGACACGTAACTGAATAAAGAAGGCACTGGAGCAACTCAAATGATTGGAGCCTTTTTGAGGGGCACTAGCCTCTCACTCGTGTGTGTGTGTGTGCACCACGGAATGTGATGATTCGATTGGCTGAGCACGGAATGTGATGATGTATGATGATAAGAGCGCCCCTCACTTCACGCAAGTGTGATTTTCTTCCTGTGCTTTGCACCTCCAAGCATCAGATTTGCTCCAGCGCCTTCTTTATTCAGGCAAATTAGTACACTCGTAAATAGGGATTTTTACATTTTACAGAATGTCTGCAGGGAAATATTTCACAAATAGGATGTGCTTGTACCTCTTCGCCTATTGGTTGAAGGGCTATTGGTTTGGCCACTATGTCTTCTTCGAAGAGCACAGGAAAAACATTGGAATGGCCAGCAAAGCGTGTTCCCTCTATCCTTGGTATCATCTGAAAAGGCAATAAGAAACATTTAACAATTTGGCAGCTCATCCATAGGGGCAGATTTCTCATGAATGGCTCTTATTGTTTTCGTGGTCCATTGCACCCGAGCCTGGGAAAACGTACAAAAATATGACAGGTCTTGTGAGTGTCATGGTTGGATACATTGACCTACATTAGACTAGCTCAAAGCCATGATAATTCAATATAGCCTAGTCAGTGTATTTAACGGGTACACACACACACAGGTGCTATTAAAGATAACGCTTTGACAGTTTTAGATTAGGCCCATTGATTGATTGATTGAAGAATTTATTAACAGTTTGCAGAATTACAGTACATTTCAAGCACAAACTCAATACAAAGGCTGTTAACTGTGAGTGGACGACCCATTTAAGCATTACACTTGTTTCCAATAGGGTCCACCATGTTCAAATCATCAAAACATTTAGAGACGTACAAATAGACACTTCTATAGACAGAACAGGAATTCATCATAAAGGAGGTAAAAAGGGAAAAGAGATATATACAGTGAGGGGGAAAAAAAGGGGGGGGCGGGGGGGGGGGGATTCAGATTTTACGGGGGCCAGTTTCGAATTGCAGCCATCCGTAGGTGCCCTTTGAGAGCGGTTTTGAAGGAGTCAAGGGATTCGCATGTCTTAATGACAGTTGGTAGGGCGTTCCACATTTTGGTGGCATAGGAGCGAAAAGAATTTAGTCCCTTGTTTGTGCCGAATCTGGGTTGTACATGGTTCGTTGCACTCCCTCTGGTGTTGTGGGTGTGGACTTCGTTAACATTAAGGAAGTATCTAGACAGGTACATGGGTATCTTGGTGGTGTATCGAATCTTGTGGACCAGACCCATTGCAAGATGCTGTACTCTGTCGTCGACCCTAAGCCATTCCAGCCTGTCGAAGTGGGCAGGGGTGAGGTGGGTTCGGGGGGCTAGATCAAGTAGGAGCCTAACCAGTTTGTTTTGGGAAGTCTGGAGCCTGGTTTTAAGGGCCTTTGAGGTGCTGTGGTACCAGGAGGTGCATGCATAGTCAAAGAATCCCTGTACAAGGGCTCCTGTTAAGGTCTTCAAGGTGTTTTTGTTGACCAGTGAGGAGATCCTGTAGAGGAATCTTGTTCTATGGTTGACTTTTTTGATTACGTTGGTGGCCATTTTATCACCGGAAAGATTAGCCTCCAGGATGGAACCTAGGTAGGTAATTTCATATTTACGTGTGATAACATTGTCACCCACTCTAACACCACACCACACCTGATGTCTGGGATGAATAGAACACTTTGCAGGCATTCGTCTTGATGGCGAGTATTTTGCTCTCAGTCTTTGGAATGAAACTTCCGACCCAGATTGCATCAGAAGAATGTTTCCGAAACACTGAGCGGATCAGGCGCTCCAGGAGTCCCACGCAGTCGGTGGTCTCGACGCTCTCCGCCGCGGCGCGTATTAACCCCATCAGTGCAGGCGGCGCACCGGCGCGTTTAGTGCGAGCCCTCACGTCCTTCAAGATCTCTTTCACGCACAATTCGTTTGAGGCTGAGCCCCCCTTGAGAAACTCCTGCCTGAACAGGAACACTATGATCGGACAGTCTATTGTTCGCTTCTGGCTACAGAGGTTAATGCTTGTCGCTGTTTTCGTTTGAACTTTATTATCCTCCTCCCCCACCGACTTGGCTTTCAATGCCAAGTCCATTGGCCTCGTTGACACGGCAGCCACTTCGCTCTCTGCGTTCAAAGCCTTGGTACCGACGTGGCAAACGCAATTTTCACTAACATGATCACCGGTTTTTGGAGACGCAGGGAGCTGCGGTCCATTGCTGCTGCTGTTGGCAAGGTTAGCGCCGGCGTCTTCTGCTGGAAATATGCTGCGGACAAACTCCTGCAACAGTCCAGCCTCGCCTTCCTCCTCGGGTCTGAATGCGTTGCTTACCAAATAAATCCTCTCCTTGCCACCGATTTGAGCAATAACCTTTTGGAATTCCTCCTCGGAGTGCCGCGTGTCATCTGGGCTGCTCGTGCTCGCCATGATATAGCCTACCCACGACTACTCCCACTACAGTCGAGTAATTACAACGTAGGCAATCACTGTTGTGCGATGCGATCGTCTATCAATTAGTTGTTTACAAGGAAGGATCCCCAAATGACAACTCCATCCACCCTGCTCCGTGGACTCTATGCCGATAGTGGTTCACTTCTCTCAGGGTCGGAGGAAGTACGGATCGACAGAGGGAGGGTCCAGAATGAGGATAAGGCTATATTTATCCCCATTGGCCAACCCAGCTGCCTGTATAGGCGGGGTCATACAGGGCTAAGAATATAGACAGAACAGAGTAGACTTGTTAATAAATATGCTATGTGCAATAGAGATGTTGATGATGATGATAACTTTGATTATTATTAGGCTATTAGTACTAGTAGTAGTAGACAGTTAGCTTTGGTCCATAATAGACAGTAGTGGTAGAGGCTAGCAGTAGTATAGCCTAATGATAAATGTTTAGAATGCACATTTTAGCATGCTATAGGCCTATAGCCTACTGTCTGTCTGTCTTACAGATAAAACTGTTCAAATCTCTCTACCTGGAGAGGAGAGAACAGATGGAGAGGTGAATGGAATGCTGTCCCCCTCCCAGTGAGCTGTGGCGTTCCACAAGGAAGCATACTGTACATAGGGACTTTACTGTTCCTAGTATATTTCAAATGACATGACATCAGCTTGTGACTGCAACTAGTTCTTGTTCGCTGATGACTCGGCACGGCACTGCTGCTGGTCTCGGACAGGAACAAACTGGAGGTTGAAAAGGCCCTCAGCTCTGAACTCTGTAGAATCTGTACCTTGCTCGCTGATAACAAACTATCTTCACACCTGGGAAAAACTGAATCCATTCTCTTTGGATAAAATAGTAATCTCAGCAAGGCCGGCAGGTGGCAATATCACACGAAAAGATGAAATTATCTAGGTTCCATCCTGGAGGCAAATCTTTCTGGTGATAAAATGGCCACCAATGTAATCTCACCTGTGTGAAGTGAGTGGTGCAACTCTGTGTGGGGGTCCCCAGGGGGTCCCCAGAAGTTCCAGACCGAGTCCGAAATGGTTGCGAAATGACAGAGTTACCGTGTACTGTCAACACCCCAAATCATCATACAGTTTGTGTGTGTGTGTGTGTGTGTGTGTGTTAGGCTGCGCAACAGTGACACATGGTTGTGCAAACAAACCAAAACAAGCAATTTTCGTGCTCGGACAGACCCAGCCAGCCAGGGACGGACACAGCCAGCCAGTCAGCACTCCAGCCAGAGACACACATAGCTGTCTAAAGGCTCATACATAGTCTGGATTTTCGGTGGTGGGGTGACCACCGAACTACAACATGACGTCACGAGCCGCGGTGAAGAGCAAACTACCGCTCCAGCCCTTCTCTCTGTTTTTACTCACCACCGCTCAACGTTATTTCAGCTCCGGTGGTCAGCTCACCACCGAAAATCCAGACTATGAATAGGCCTTGAGTGTCTATAGGAGTGGTTGCACCACTCAAAAAGTCAACCAAAGAACAAGATTCTTGTATAAGATCTCCTCACTGGTCAACAAAAACACCTTGAAGACCCTAACAGGAGCCCTCATACAAGGTTTCTTCGACTATGCATGCACCTCTTGGTACCACAACACCTCAAATGCCTTTAAAACAAGGCTCCAGGCTTCCCAAAACAAAGTAAAAAAAAAAAAAACTGTGTCCAGTGTCCTACACAAACTCCCATTGACAATGAATGGAGAATTTTACGTCATAGTGTCTGAGCAAATAGGCATAGTGTCTATTTTATTATGATGATGTACGATGATAAGAGCGCCGCCCTCACTTCACACAGGTGTGATTTTTGAGTGGTGTAAACCACTCCTACAACTGGCTTTTGTGTGCAGAAAAAATGAGCATGGTTGCTATGTTCAAAATAATTTCTGACGTAATTAAATCACACCCAGGTGAACTGGATTGACCGTAGCAACCATGCCCTTTTTCTCTGCACAAAAAAAGCCAGTTGTGAAATCACATCCGGGTGTGATTTCATTACGTCAGACATGATTTCATTACGTCAGACAGACCTTACACCACTCAGTTCACACGGGTGTGATTTTTAACTGTATATGATGATTTCATTTTTCTTCTTCATAGCTTCTTCATGCAACATCATTAAATGTTCTGATGAATTGAAAATGGAGGACCCTTATGTAAACAAGTCTTTACAGTAACAGTTTTTGTATTGACCTGTACTTTTGTTTGAAATGTACCCATTCTGCATACTGTGAAATAAAAATCAATCAATCAATGAACAAAATGCAGTTTTGATGTCCATTTGACTCAAATTTGAGGGTGAATTTGAGAATGCTGAAGTCATGTAGTGACAGAATGTATAGGTAGTTCTGAACATCTGATTGTTGCTGCCATTTTCCTTTTCCTTGGTAGAAATAACATGCTGATCATGCTGACAGTAGGCATGAGGCAAGTTTATTTGTAGCACATTTCAACAAGGCATCCAAAGTGCTTTACATATTGCAATGCATTGAGACTTGAGAGTGAGACACTTAACAGTCCACACCAACAATTCGCAACACCGGTAGTTGCAAATTGCAACCAGTCGCAGCAGTATGAATTGACCTGTTGCAGGTCGGTGCAGTTGTCGGATATTGTTGCAAATGGTTGCAGTTGCAACTTTGTTGCGTTCATGCGTTGCTATTGGTGTGGATAAACACAGCATACATGGGCAACTGGCGACCCAGGGACACATGGGTTGTGTGGCAGCGGTGGCCGAACGGATAGCGGATCGGTCTTGATACCTGAAGGTCGCCAGTTCGAATCAGCGGTCCGACACGTTAAAATTACCACCGCTGAAGTGCCCTTGAACAAGGCATTGAACCACTACGATGAAATGTGTTCTATGAGCAGGGCCTGGCTGGAAACAAGTTCTTGAGCTTAGCCCAGATACCCTGGGTAAATATAGTAATCATTGTCTCCACCAGGCCGAAGTTGTCTCCACCAGGCCGAAGGCATGGGGAGAGAGTATGTTTTGCACTCCGTCCGTGTGTGTGTGTGTGTGTGTCCTTCCTTCCGTCCGTCCTTCCTTCCGTCCGTCCGTTATCAGCTAATCTCCGGCACTGTTGGCCCGATCCATGCCAAACTTTGCACACACACTCCCTGGATGCCAACGACGAACCTCTGCCCCAAATATTCCTCAACAGCCTGTTATAGCGCCACCATGAGGCCGATTTAGGCAAAACACATTTATGTACATTTTATCCATACATCACACAATTCGGTATACACTATCTCCATCTAGTCATGTGATCAACACGGAGCGGCACCATTTCCCATCTTCCATCCTGATTGGCTAAGATTGGCTTCCAAAGCTCACACGATTGGTCCGTTTCGAACAAAATGCCACAAATCACAAACACAGTGTGCAATTTCCGTGAAATTATACATGCACATTTCCACTAGGGCCGAGGACGACATGCCACAATTTTTTTCCCCAAATCAGCCTCACGGTGGCGCTATAACAAGCCAATTCCTGTTTAGAGCTATAACTGCATCGATCTGTATACAACTTATGTATGCGCACTCCCTAGAGGCCATGGAAAAACATTGTCCCTGCATCCCTCCACATCGGTTGGAGGTTATAGCGCCACCATGAGGCCGATTTCTGCAAAACACATTGCTTAGTCGCACAGATTTCATCCAAATCTCACGCAAATCGGTCCACATGATCTCTGTAGTCAGATTTGGATTTCATGGATTTCTCAGATTCTACACAGATTGGCTAAGATTGCCTTACAAAGTTTTCAGGAGTGGCCCGTTTTCGTTCCAAATGCTGCATATGTCCTGCTCATCCAGAATTCTATCCTCAGAGATGCTATGAGTGGCTCTGCATTTCCTCAACAAAATGAAGAAAATTGTTGCAAAAAACTAAAACAAAAAAACATGTTTATATTACTCCTAAACATTTTGCCAAGCATCTCACACAGTCCTATCCTCCTGGTGGAGACCTGTCCCCAGAAGGGCACTTTTTCTAGATTGGCAACAGGTGAGGAAGAGTTATTATCAGATGGATTGGTGACAGCTGAGCGGGGGAAGAGTTGTTATCAAATGGATTAGTGACAGGTGAGTGAAGTAAGCGTTGTTATATCAGATGGATTAGTGTTGTTATATCAGATGGATTAGTGACAGGTGAGTGAGGTAAGAGCTATCAGATGGAAGATCGATTGGCAGCAGGTGAGCAGGGGGAGGAATTATTAGCAGGTGAGATTGAATCAGGTGAGCAGGTGTGTCGGTTGTGTGATCAGTTCAGCAGTTGAGATGTTATCAGATGCTTTGTTAAGGCACAGTTTCCTTTGTTTTTTTGGTCCAGTGCCCCCTATACAATATCCAGGTCCCTTACCGCCCCCCCACAACCAATTCAAATTAAAAAGCTTTGTGCTATTGTGTTGATTATTATAATTTAGAAAACATCTAAACGATTTCCAAAAATCAGATTTTACTGAGGAGGGGGAGAGGTAAAAAGCCTGTTACATTATAAGTGGAATTGTATATGGATGTCAATTCCATTTCAAAGGAGCTTTATTGGCATGAGAAAACATACGTTTACATTGCCAAAGCAAGTGTCAAAATATAATAAAAGCAGTTGAAAATGGGGAAAGTACAGTAAATACAGTTGGAGGGGGTACAGGCATTTTGTAAACAGAGCTATGTTACATTGCATCGTTATAAAGATGTTAAATGCTGGGTATAAAGCTTTTTTGAAACAAATAGCAGCAATGTATTATAGTCACTTTGGGACAAATAGCAAGACTCACAAGACTATTTAAATAGTATACAAAAAAAGCCTCAGATTTAAGATGTGATGTCACATCAGGGCCCGAGCTCTCACAGCACTGTGACTGAATGTCAACTTGTTGAAGCACATGGGCGATAATGATAAGTTGTTGTTTGGTTGAATTAATAATACAAATAAATAAATAGCCTACAATTAAAAAAGACGCAAGCAGCCTATCGTGTGACTGTGTGGACATTCTCTTTTTCTTCACTTGATTATTTTTGGGTCCAGCACTGTTTAAAGACAAGATACTGACATCAGTACTGCTAATTAGGGGTGGGACGATATGGGTACCTCACGATACGATATATATCGCGATATTAGGCCCTCGATAACGATAATATCACGATATTCGATATATTGCGATATTTGCGATATATCGATATATTGTATGAAATTTCATCAACGATATATCATGATATCTGCAGCTACAAAATACTTGGAACTGAAAAACGCTATTTCCGTGCTCGGACACAGGGAGGGACACACACATAGCTGTCTATAGTGGTTGCACCACTCAAACACTAAATTAATACTCAATAAACTCCCCCTTTGCCTCATACCCTCATCATAATACCTCACAAACACCACCAACTGACCATTATCACTGGTGTCAGTGGACTTGTCCACTGCTGGGGAAATGCATTCTGCATTTTGTATTCCCACAAAGCTGTTTGGACAAATCACCATCCAGTAATTCAGTACTTCTGGTTGCTGTGTAATCTGAGAGTGGGATTTGCTTTATTGTCTCCACCAGGCCGAAGGCATGGGGAGAGAGTATGTTTTGCACTCCGTCCATGTGTGTGTGTGTGTGTGTGTGTGTCCTTCCTTCCGTCCGTCCGTCCTTCCGTCTGTCCGTTATCAGCTAATCTCTGGCACCATTGGTCCGATCCATGCCAAACTGTGCACACACACTCCCTGGATGCCAACGACGAACCTCTGCCCCAAATATTCCTCAACAGCCTGTTATAGCGCCACCATGAGGCCGATTTAGGCAAAACACATTTCTGTAGATAACTCGTACACATTTGATCCATACATCACACAATTCGGTATACACTATCTCCATAGTCATGTGATCAACACAGATCTGCACAATTTCCCATCTTCCATCCTGATTGGCTAAGATTGGCTTCCAAAACTCACATGATTGGTCCGTTTCAAACAAAATGCCACAAATCACAAACACAGTGTCCAATTTCCATGAAATTATACACGCACATTTCCACTAGGCCGAGGGTGACATGCCACTATTTTTCCCCCAAATCAGCCTCACGGTGGCGCTATAACAGGACAATTCCTGTTTTTACCTATAACTGCATCGACAACTTATGTATGCGCACTCCCTAGAGGCAATGGAAAAACATTTTCCCTGCATCCCTACACATCTGCCGGTTATAGTGCCACCATGAGGCCGATTTCTGCAAAACACATTGTTTGTGTTAGTCGCACAGATTGAATCCAAATCTCACGCACATCGGTACACATGGTCTCTGTAGTCATGTGATCAAGACGAGCCACTAAGATTGCCTTCCAAAGTTTTCAGGAGCCCGTTTTGTAAAAGATGCTGCACATGTCCTGCTCATCCAGAATTCTATCCTCAGAGATGCTATGAGTGATCTGGCTCTGCATTTCCTCAACAAAACGAAGAAAATTGTTGCAAGAAACAAACAAACAAAAAAACATGTTTATATTACTCCGAAACATTTTGCCAAACATCACACACACTCCTATCCTCCTGGTGGAGACCTGTGCCCAGAAGGGCACTTTTTCTAGTTTCATTTAATTTCATGTGGCCGGTATACTGAGGACAAAGAATACAGAAACAATACAAATCTTAACATAAAATTGAAATGTATAACAACATTACAGTGCAGAAGAAATAAAACACCTCAGTATGGCAGTGCAGTGGCAAGTCTTTGGGATTGATTTAAAATGTGTTGTAGCAGACCTGCAGTAGCCTATTGAGAAGTTTAACTTGCACACATTTTTCTATTCACTGCCTTAGAATGCCAATGTAACAAGTAGGCCTACTTTGGGGGGCACAGGGAAATGTATTGGAGTAAGATGTAAATTGCAGTGGAGTAATATTGAATGTAGACACTTAATTAGTCTGCCACTTACAACGTCTGATTTTGACAATGGGAACAAAGATCAAAGAAAATAGTGATTAGTGAATGGTTATGTTTTCACTCTCCACTGATCTCTCATGAAGATTCAGACTGCAGAGGACCCGGGGCTTCACATTATGAAATCTCAAGGTGCAGAGTTCACTCTCTTTACTCCCAATATTTGCATTGAAAAAAATCCATTCTTCCCTCCAATGTTATAAAGGCCAGGTTTCTGGAAAAACAAAGAGTGAAAGGGAAAACAAAGAGTGAAACATCATAAATAAATGAGGACTATTAGACTGCATGACCTTTTTTATTTTGTAACTTTTTGTTTTGATTTTAGCAAAAGTGTTGAGCAGCAGCACACTCTTGGCAAGAGCTGTTCTCAGCTCTTGCCAAGAGTGTGCTGCTGCTGCAAAAGTGTTATTTTATGTTATGGAATAGTTTTGTGAGCAGACGTAGAATACGCACATCGACAGGCTGGGTGCTGGGCTAAAGAAACTTTAGTAGATAGTGGATGGAGCCCGCACACCACAGGTACAAGAAAGACGTTCTTTATTGAAAATTCTCTGACAACGTTTCGATCTATTTGATCTTCATCAGGTCATGTGAACATACACAAAAGTTTGTACTTTTATAATAAGGGAGTGCCCTCATTGTCCAATCAAAACACCACATTTTGGTGCCCCTCCCGTCACTGCAGGTGTGACGCGTCAACCCTGAGTGAGTGGGTGGGGACCCAGACATATTGCTATACATATAATCTGTTCAGAGGTTTTAGTGCACCAATTAAAAGCATTTTAAAAACATTCGTTTTGTCTAATCCTTTAATTAACAAACACTTCTTAATTGGAAGGTGCCATTAAATTGACCTTTCAGTGAGTTCCTTAACACAAGCGTGTGTGTGGGCCATGAAGATACAGTACATTGTTTACTGTGGAATGAATGATAAACCTGAAAGTCTGACTAAAGCTAATAGAGTTCAGTTTGTGACCTTTAAACAGCTAGCCAAATCTCTCTCTCTCTCTCTCTCTCTCTCTCTCTCTCTCTCTCTCTCTCTCTCTCTCTCTCTCTCTCTCTCTCTCTCTCTCTCTCTCTCTCTCTCTCTCTCTCTCTCTCTCTCTCTCTCTCTCCTCTCTCTCTCTCTCTCTCTCTCTCTCTCTCTCTCTCTCTCTCTCTCTCTCTC
This sequence comes from Electrona antarctica, assembly GCF_951216825.1. NCBI lineage: Eukaryota > Metazoa > Chordata > Actinopteri > Myctophiformes > Myctophidae > Electrona > Electrona antarctica. The sequence goes on from NC_136812.1 coordinate 42,065,151, forward strand.
TCTCTCTCTCTCTCTCTCTCTCCGTCTATCTGTGTCTATATAAACATCAACAATTTGAACATACTGACCTGCATGTATTGGGAAAAGAGTGTCTGAGGATCCAGAGATCCAGCGAGAGAGACGCGGAGACCTAGCCGAACTGGGGAAAAAATAGATATAAACACGAAAAAGATCAAATAAATAAATAGTAGCTGCAGTATCATGTAAGGCACCTTGCAGAGGCAGGCATGCATATGTCTCTCTGCGGATGTCATGGTTCATGCTCTCACAGTGTAGACATTGGATTGTGTCTCAATTAAAGTCTAAAACATGTCTCATATTCATTACTCAGTGAATAGTAAGTAATGACCCTATAAATGTACACTTTGACACTAATTTCATTATTATAGCTTTAAAAAGCAAGGCAACACCCGCACACTGTCTTCAAATGCAGCTAGTGAACCAGCAACATTTCGGCTATCTTTATGTTCCATACCAAAG